>NW_026708555.1:0-46635 GCF_902713425.1 Acipenser ruthenus | reverse complement strand
TGCACCCCTCCTCTCCAAAAACACAGAACCGGAGAGAGACTTTACAGCTACATTTTGTATTGCCATTACAAATATTATTACAATGCAGATGATGACTATGTTGTTGTTTTTGTCAGAGAGAGAGGAACACACAGCATTGGCTGTTTTTTGGTAATTAACCAAAAAGAACAGCTTCGACAAAAATGTAGTCACTTCTAGGTGTGTTTTTGTTTTTGTTTGTTTTGTACAAAGCTGCCACTGTGTGTGTTTTACTGTCATTAAATAATGCAACGATGTTTTTTTTATTATTATTTTTTAATTGGTAGTTTTTTTTTTACGTCAACTTCCACCTTCTCCTCCTAACAAACCAGAAGTGAAGTTAAAAAATATACGCAGGCGAGGATGGGGATGAAATATCACAATCTCTCCCGGTGTGCTTTCATTTGCAAATCTAGTTTTTATTTTTTTTAAAAAAGCACGCGATGGCAATATTCAGACAAATCGAAAGGAGAGAATTCCGATCGGATCTCGTCTCTCTCTCTCTCCCGAACTTCCGGGAGCACCGAGCGTTCTCTTTGGGAAATCAGCGAGGAGGAGAAGGAGGAAGACAACTCGCTTTCGATTTATATATAAATATATATAAATTCACAAGTGTTTTAAAGGATTCCAATCCAAGCTTCACTCTTTTTGATTTAGGAGGTCTGTCAAGTAATAGGTTTTTGTAATGTTTGGGGGGTGGGGGGGGGTGTGTTTTTTTCTCATTGGACGAAAAAAATAGAAGCAAGGATTTATTTTGTAAAATCGTGTGTGGATTTTTTTTTTAAAAAAAATCACAAAGGATAATATCCTGTTGGGGGGGGGGGGGGCGAGAGAGACGGTGATAATATACTTTTGGGGGGGGGGGGACGAGAGAGAAGGTGATAATATACTTTGAGGGGGGGGGGGGGGTGAGAAGGTTTTTGAAATGAGATGCAAGGATTGGCTTTTGCCAAATTTTGGAGCTCAATTGTACATTTTGGTTCTTTTCAGCTAGCCAGATTTAAAAAGAGAAATAAAATAAAGTCTTGAGGTGTTTTGTTTTTTTTATATATAATTACCTGTAACAAAAAAAAAAAAAAATCTGTTTTTACATGTTGCTCATTTCATGATTGTCTGTTTTTGTGTCTTGACATAAAAAAACAAACTGAAGTACCCGCTGCCTCTGCTCTGCCTTCATTCATTTTGTGCGTTTAGATTTTTTGATTCTCAACCAAGAATTAACCTGTTTTAGAATCTGGTTTAACCTGCCCATTTAAAAAACAAAAACACACATTTTACTAATAAACCAAATTATTATTGTAATTATTATTATCAATGAGTCATTTAGCAGATGCTTTTATCCAAAGAGACTTACAGAGACTAGGAGGGTGAATTCTGCATCATCAACAACTGCTGCTGCTGCTGCAGAGTCACTTCCAATAGGAGCTCATTTGTTTTACGTCTCATCCGAAGGACGGAGCACAAGGAGGTTCAGTGACTTGCTCAGGGTCACACACAGTGGCTGAGCTGAGATTTGAACTCTGCATCATCATCAACAACTGCTGCTGCTGCAGAGTCCTTTCCAATTGGAGCTCGTTTTACGTCTCATCCAAAGGAAAAATACCTCAACCATGTCTAAACTGGACATACATGAGCAAAAATGTTTAAAGACAAGTCTTTTAATAGTTTTTTTTTTTCTTTTTAATTTAGTAGTCGCCAATTAATTTTCACCCCGTTTTTCTCCCAATTTAGAACATCCAATTATTTAAGATCACCGCTACCACCCCCCGTGCCGCCCGCTTCTTTACACGCTGCAGACTCACCGTGCAGCCGCCTCAGAGCTGCAGCGTCGGAGGACAACACAGCTTACAGGCAAGCCCGCGGGAGCCCGGCCAGACCACAGGGGGGCGCTGGTTCGCGGTGAGCCGAGGACACCCTGGCCGACCAGTCATTGGCTGTTCTCAAAACCAATGCACGGGCTAGTTAATTGTGACAATGAATGAATGAATTAATTAATTAACTGGAAAGCAAGAGATTAAGCGTGTTTCAATTTTTAATTAATTTTTTTATATCTCCATGCATAATGGCTTTGTACGATTAAAGCAGGGCTGTCCAGTCCTGGTCGTGGAGGGCTGTCCAGTCAGTCCCGGTCCTGGAGGGCTGTCCAGTCAGTCCCGGTTGTGGATGGCTGTCCCTCTCCAGGCAGGTTTAACAGGGTCTGGATACATGGAGATTTAATTAATCTGCTCCATTTAGAGCAGGGTTTGGATCAGAGACCACAGCGGGTGGAAGAGCCAGCTTTGGACACACCCTGGATTATGGACCCAGAGTCCTAGTCCAGTCAGTGCTGACACTGCGGCTCAGTGGTTCTCAGTTCTGGCCCTCGAGAGCCGAGCCGGTCCAGGTTTTTACTCCGAGCAGGTTCTGAAACCTTGTTAACCGAGCCCTGAGATTTTAGAACCTGCTTGAAATAAAGACCTGGATCTCAAGGGCCAGGTTTGAGTACCGTCGCCGCAGCAGCGTGGCGTCTTGCTGCGTTCCGCGAGGTGAATCCACAACAGCTGCTGCTGCTGTGAATAATAAAAGTCAGTTCCTCTCTCTCCCCCCCCCCCCCCCCGCAGATAGGGGGTGCTGTTTTGAAGCGGTACACTCAGCAGGCGCACTGCTTGGTGGGTTTCTCCTCTGGCTCGTTTTTGGAGGACAGTTGGAAGCTCTCAAAAGCAGGTTCTGGGGTGTTGTCCTTGTGCTGTGAGGGAGGGGGAGAGACGAGGGGAAAGAAATGAGACTGAGTTCCTGTTGCGCCCCAATGGGAGCTGCGAGTATTATTATTATTATTATTATTATTATTTAATAAATCCTTGATGATATATAGACATATAAAAGGACCAGGGTTGCCCAGCCTTGTCAGTTAGAGCACGGTGCTGCTGCAGCTGCTGCTGGTACTCACATACTGCAGGGAGAGCCGCACCGCGCTCTGAAATGCTCGCTCGACGTTCACCGCCTCCTTGGCGCTGGCTTCGAAATACTCTGCGTTATTCTCCCGGCACCAGTCCTGGGCCAGTTTACCGGAGACCTGGGAACACAGGAGAGCAGAGAGAACCGCAGAACACGCGTTAGCGACGGCGCGCGGAGCGAAGGGGATGCACAGTTAACTCCTCCCTCCCTCCCTCTCTCACTAACTCGCTCTGTCTCTCTCACACACTCCCTCCCTCCCCCTCCTCCTCCTCCTCCTCCTCCTCCCCCCTTCCCCCTTCCCCCTTCCCCCTCTCCCCTCTCTCCCCCTCTCCCTCTCTCTCTCTCTCCCTCCCTCTCTCCCTCCCTCCCTCTCTCCCTCCCTCCCTCCTACCTCTCCTCCTCCTCTCCCCTCTCCCCTCTCCCCTCTCCCTCTCTCTCTCTCTCTCTCTCCCTCCCTCCCCCTCACCTCCCGCTCCGGGAGGTCGCTCTTATTCCCCACCACCACGAATGGGAAGTGTTGGGAATGGGCCGGGTCGGCCTGGATCAGGAACTCCTTCCTCCACAGATCCAGCGCCCGGAACGAAGCAGAGGAGGTGACGTCGAAGAGCAGCAGACAGCAGTGAGCGCCTCGGTACAGCGCCAGACCCAGGGACTGGAACCGCTCCGTGCCGGCCGTGTCCCAGATCTGAAACACGTAGAGCCGGAGTAACACAAAAAAACACATTCATATCATTTACACTGCTGGCCCAAGGGTCTCGATACCAGGAGGTTCAAATCTCGGCTCAGCCACTGACTCCCTGTGTGTGTGTGTGTGTGTGTGTGTGTGTGACCCTGAGCAAGTCACTGCACCTCCTTGTGCTCCGTCCTTCGGATGAGACGTAAAACAAACGAGCTCCTATTTGAAGTGACTCTGCAGCAGCAGCAGCAGTTGTTGATGATGCATAGTTCACCCCCCTAGTCTCTGTAAGTCGCTTTGGATAAAAGCGTCTGCTAAAGGACTCATTAATAATAATAATAATAATAATAATAATAATAATAATAATAATAATAATAATAATAATAATACTACTATTATGGCTTCCGGTAGACTTTTGGGCAGTATCATGATTTTGCAGTGTCTTTTGATTACATGATTTTAAATAAAAGAGATCAATTATGCTCATATATATAATGTTTTAATTCTGTCTCAATCCTAAAATTCTAGGTGATGCAAATCACTTGTCCATCACTGTCCAGTAAAGCCTCACCTGCAGGACGACCGTGTTCCCGTCCATCGTCATCTCCTTCGTGAGGAAGTCTGCCCCGATGGTGGAGCGATACAGATTGGTGAAGCGATGGTTCACAAACTGGTTCATGAAGGACGATTTCCCCACCCTTTAAAAAGCAGGTCAGAACGTCAAGAAGATGAAGAGACACAGAGGCAAAGCATATTAATAGACGTTACCAACCAGGGCACGCTGTGGTGAAAGCACGGTGAAAACATGGGGGAGGAAATAAACTGCAAAGATAAAACTCTCAGAAGGGAACCTGCCACTGATACGATCCTTACAAACGATGCAAACGAACTGGCAAGCCAACAAGGCGTGCTTCCGATCAGACCGGGTCCACAGAACTAAACGGTCGCACAGAAATGATACTGAAATCTGGTTTTTAAAAAACACGATAAAATGTGGAGGACTTCGAAGATGTGGAGGCTGTGTGGTCCAGTGGTTAAAGAAAAGGGCTTGTAACCAGGAGGTACCCGGTTCAAATCCCACCTCCGCCACTGACTCATTGTGTGACCCTGAGCAAGTCACTTCACCTCCTTGTGCTCCGTCTTTCGGGTGAGACGTAATTGTAAGTGACTCTGCAGGCTCTGATAAAGGCGTCTGCTAAATAAACAAATAAAAATGTCCTGCAGTACCTCTAATGTCCACAAGGAGTCGCTTTATTTATTGATTTTTGCTGTTTGTTGCTCAACGCCAGGCGGCGCTTTTTTTTTCCCACAGGTAAGTTTACAAACCGAGAGAGGGCGTGGCCGAAACCTGACGTGACGTGGCGTTATGGCGTCCCAAAACACCACTTTTGTGTCTTTAGTTTTAAACAATACCATCGAAATAACTTCGTCCAGCCCGTTTCGGCGACTTCTCCGAAGCAGGCTCGCAAAACCCTGCGTGTTCGTAGTTTTAAGCTATGACGTCAGACACTCGTACCTGAACAGGTGTACCCGGAAGCCAACAGGAACACCCTTGGCTTCAATTGTAAACTATGCTGGAGGTTTGTAAACTAAATCAAAATGATGCGTACACATAAATGCGTTTTAATGCGCGCCTAACTGCGATGTAAAGCGACGTAAACGACAATAAACAAAAACTTACCCAGAATTGCCAAGTAAAATAACTTTGAGGTGAACCTTCCCCCACGGTGACATGACTGTGTAAAATAAGAGGATGATGACCAATGCTGCCGGACTCGTTTTGTGAACGAAGAGAAACCAAAAAAAAAAAACCAGGCAATTTCCCTTACAGTTATCCAACTCTAACACGGACAGGACTGCAAAATAAAAAAAAAAACACTCTCAGAGCAAAACCGAAACGACTGTTTCACTAAAATCATTAAAACAACATGCACGGAGCGAAATAAAGACGCTTTTTTTTGTTGCAATTGGTTAGAAAGTTTTGTCGCTCATTTGCAAATCCCTTTTTAAAGATACTGTATCACATCCCCGCAATATGCAAAGTTGCAAGGATAGACTCTCAACGACACGCACTGCGAGTATTTCAGACGGGTGCTCCTGCGGAGTTTTGCTCGGTTAAGCTACATAGCTGGGGTGTTTTTTTTCCTGTCTAGTTTCTGAGAGATTGTATTTTAAAGCGCAAACGCCACTATGTAAACAAGGGCAAGTTTGTTTTTGTCGTGTTTGTTTTGGAAGTTTCCGGATCCCGTGTGAATTGCGAAGCCTGTTTAAACAGCCAGCAGCTTTCTTTATCTGATGGGAGCGAAATACACAGTTAAAGACGGACAGCAAAGTGTATTATTATTATTATTATTATTATTATTATTATTATTATTATTATTATTACTATTATTATTATTATTATTATTATAAAAGTGAAACCAAAAATAAATACATGAAACAAATGAGAAAAAACGTTTCCAAGTCTCCCTTTTTACAAATATTTAACTCAAGACGCGATACATATACACATACATATATATAGACAGATAGAGAGACAGATAGAGAGATAGATAGATAGAGAGATAGAGAGATAGACAGACAGATAGATAGATAGATAGAGAGATAGATAGAGAGATAGATAGACAGATAGATAGATAGATCGATAGATAGATAGATAGACAGACAGACAGACAGACAGACAGAGAGAGAGAAATAGATAGACAGACAGACAGACAGAGAGAGAGAGATAGATAGACAGACAGACAGACAGACAGACAGAGAGATAGATAGATAGATAGATAGATAGATAGATAGATAGATAGATAGATAGACAGACAGACAGAGAGAGAGACAGACAGATAGATAGATAGATAGATAGATCATTACACGTGCATAATCGTTAGAATACGGTACTATATTTCCAAAGCAATTGCTCCAGCTTTTAATTAACCAGTGATTCAGTTTGCGTGAACTCTTTCTTTATATTTGAGTTTTAACATTGCGCGAACACTCGTTTAATAAAGTTATATACGTTGAAAACCACAGAACACTGGTAAACTTCAGGCAGGTGTTCCCGTCAGTAGTGTTGTTGTTACTGGCGCTGAGGAAGCTGATTCCTGTCACTATCTATCTGCACAAGGTGAACTCATAACAGCGGTGTGGAGTAGCGGTCAGGGCTCTGGACTCTTGACCGGAGGGTCGTGGGTTCAATCCCAGGTGGGGGACACTGCTGCTGTACCCTTGAGCAAGGTACTTTACCTAGATTGCTCCAGTAAAAACCCAACTGTATAAATGGGTAATTGTATGTAAAAATAATGTGATATCTTGTAACAATTGTAAGTCGCCCTGGATAACGAATTAATAATTAGAATAGTGTCTGCCCTCTAGTGGTCGTTTGTGAGAATGGAAGCGAGTGTTAATCGTATTATTGCAGCGCGGCGTTACCTGAACGAGTTCACCTTATTTATTTATTTTTGTATGTATTTTTTATTATTATTTTTAAAAGAGGCACGTAGTTTAATTCCCCTTTTTAATTTAAATTCCCTTTTAAGCAACCAAAAAAAACCAAAAAAAAAAACAAAAAACGTTTTTGATGTATTTTGCATTAGTTTAGAAACGTTTCCAGTCGTTCATATCAGGGCTTTTCTACTTTGAAATATTTAAGTTTTAGAAAAAGTGACGAGTTTTATATTTTGTATTCTAGCGCCCTCTAGTTTCACCGCCCTGAATTGAAATACGCTGCAATGTTTTCACCCTATAAATACATTTATAATTTCTGTATGTTCCTCACTTTATTGTTCTTAAAACGAACTATTGAAGTTCGGCAATTTTAAAATGGTGCATATTTGCGTTAAATGTTGAATATTGAATTCATTCATATTTCTAGTATTTATAATTATCGCGGTGTAACGCTGACCATTTCAAACTTCAAATTAAGAGGCATGAATACAGAATAATCACCAGCAGTCTGTTAGGGTCTAATAATAATAATAATAATAATAATAATAATAATAATAATAATAATAATATTAATAATGAACAGCCAAGCAAGGCTCTGTCTAGGAGACTTCAGTAAAATATCTGGAGCGGTCCGTTTTCTCGCAAAGCCTTCTGTGAATTGTAGTCCTACGCCCCACCGCGGCGCGATGCACGC
The DNA here is from genome assembly GCF_902713425.1 of Acipenser ruthenus. Lineage (NCBI taxonomy): Eukaryota > Metazoa > Chordata > Actinopteri > Acipenseriformes > Acipenseridae > Acipenser > Acipenser ruthenus. The sequence goes on along the minus strand of NW_026708555.1, from coordinate 38,872 downwards.
TGGGGGTTGTAGTTTAATTCCTGCTGCAGGACGGGTTTTCCAGGATGGCTGACGTGCAACCTCCTCCCTTCAGAACCCTTGACGACTTCGTTCTGGGCTCGGCTCGGTTCGCTGCCCCGGATGTCCGAGACCTGCAAAAATGGAACAACCGAATAATTAACAACCTCCTGTATTACCAGTCCAATTACTTCATATTCGCACTCGTGTCCCTTGTAATAGTCGGGTACGTCAAGAGATTGTTTACAAATAGCTTACAAAAATCATTCTGCAATTATTATTATTATTATTATTATTATTATTATGATTATTATGATGATGATGAAGATGATGTGCGTATGTTTTTATTGTCAGGTCAGCAGTATTTCATTATATATCAAAGTCAGCATTCGTCTTGCATTTAAGCTTGCAGTTTCTGGTTCACAGCGAGCTCGGATGCCACGTTGAAATGGTTTTAGGCTCTTAATGAAATGAATGCAGTATCTGAACACACTGGTTATCTGGAGCTGCTGTCTGTCTGCACGATGTGTTGTGGTGGGAACTGTAACGTTGCAATGTGACAGTGCTGCACCATTGTGCTTTTGGGAGGGTACATACAGTGCCAGCGTAAGCAGGCGTGAGTTGAATACATCAGTCAATCAATCAATCAATCAGTCAGTCTTTATTTTATATATAGCGCCTTTCATAGTGGATCACAAAGCACTTTGCAAGATGCAGTAACACCAAGAAAATCCATAATACTTTAAATACAGAGAAATGCATCATACATGATATACAGTAAAAAACAATGCATAATACATTAAACACATTGGAAAATGCATCATACATGAAATAGCAGCAGCAACACAGCAGCTAAGAGCAGATGTCAGGGCTTGAAGAGCATGGAAAGCGAGAGAGAGAACAGGCGGGTCTTGAGATTTTCCATATCATAATTCACAGCAGGCAGCGTTGTGATCCCCTCAGAGCAACGCTTTTCAGCCCTGGTCAAGATCACGCAGAGCGCTGTGCATGAAAAAGGTATTCAGTGCTAGATATCTCAACGCAGGGGTGGATAAAAAACAAGACTCCTACTGCACAGCGGTGTGATCCAGTCCAGGTTTTACTACCAGCTTGATCAGCCCCCAGTGTGTCTAGCTAACAAGCTCAGGTGTGTCTTATTATTAAACTCACAGTGAAAACCAGGACTGGATCGCACTGCTGTGGAACGGGAGTCTGATTTATATCCTTGCTGCTCTTGTGATATTTTTGATCTCAATAGTATTTACACTGTATTAAAAAATGAATTATTATTTTTTTTTTTTTCAGGTATTTCCAGCCCATCAAAATGCTGCTAGGGGGCGCCGTGGTGACCCTGGTGTTCCTGGGCTTCGTGTGGGGCGCCGAGAACCGCGCCGTGGTTCGCCGTTTCCGTAGAAACCACCCGACGCTGGGGCTGCTGGCCATCATGGGCGCCAGCTACCTGCTCCTGTATGTGATGGGCGCGGTGGCTGTGTTCGTGTTCGGGATCGCCTTCCCCATTCTGAGTAAGAGCTCTTTGTGACCCGCTGCAGCGGGTTTCTCTGTCAGTCTGATTTTCTGTAAATGTAAGTGTTTATTTCTTAGCCAACGCCCTTATCCAGGGCGACTTACAATTGTTACAAGATATCACATTATTTTTACATACAATTCCCCATTTATACAGTTGGGTTTTTTACTGGAGCAATCTAGGTAAAGTACCTTGCTCAAGGGTACAGCAGCAGTGTCCCCCCACCTGGGGTTGAACCCACGACCCTCTGGTCGAGAGTCCAGAGCCCTAACCACTACTCCACACTGCTGGCCTAGCTTAGCAGTGCAGTGTGCGGGATCGCTGGTTCATGTCCTGTTATGTCAGGGAGGCAGGCAGGCACTGTGAGGTCTCGGAGCTCCCCTCAATGAAGTCTATTATTATTATTATTAATATTGAAATGATCAGGAGCCAGGAGTTTGAGCAGGGTTACAAACTCACACTAGCCCTGCTGCTGCTGCACCCAGTCCTGGGGTTCAGAGCTCCCCTCAATGAAGTCTAGTATTATTAATATTGAAATGATCAGGAGCCAGGAGTTTGAGCAGGGTTAGAAACTCACACTAGCCCTGCTGCTGCTGCTACACCCAGTCCTGGGGTTCAGAGCTCCCCTCAATGAAGTCTATTATTAATATTATTATTATTATTATTATTATTAATATTGAAATGATCAGGAGCCAGGAGTTTGAGCAGGGTTAGAAACTCACACTAGCCCTGCTGCTGCTGCTGCTGCTGCTGCACCCAGTCCTGGGGTTCAGAGCTCCCCTCAATGAAGTCTAGTAGTATTAATGTTGAAGTGATGCAGGGTTAGAGACTCACACTAGCCCCTGGTCATTTCAATAGCATGTACTTGAATGAGGGGAGCTCTGAATCCCAGGACGGGGTGTGAGTTTGTGCTGGGAGCTGGTTTCAGTGTATGCGGGGTTTGTAATCAGTGTCTCATGCTTGCCGTGTCGCTGTGTTTCAGTGATCCTGCTCCACGCCTCACTGCGCCTGCGCAACCTGAAGAACAAGCTGGAGAACAGGATCGAGAGCATCGGGCTGAAGAGGACACCCATGGGGCTGCTGCTGGAGGCGCTGGGGCAGGAGCAGGAGGCGGGGTCCTAGAGAGAGAGGGGAGGGGGAGGATGAGGAGGCAGGGTGGTAGAGAGGGGGGAGGGGGGAGGAGGCGGGGTCGTAGAGAGAGAGGGAGAGGGGGAGGAGACAGGGTCGTAGAGGAGAAAGAGAGAGAGAGCTGATCAAGACACTGACGGGTATTCGGGGTGATGGAGGGATAGTTTGGTGGAGTGAGGTCAGCGACCTTGAGCATTTTACATTATTATTGTAGTTATCGTTCTGAATTGCACAGTTGTTCTTGTTGAGTTTTACATTTTATCCAGAGTATTTGTGCTCAGTATTTTTGTTTTTTTTCTCAATCAAGTGCGCCACAGCTGTATAATGAGACCCGATAGCTGTGGTGCCAGTGATGTGTTTGAAGGCTTCAATGCAAGAGCTCCGGGTGTCACTGCTGGGGTTCATGTTAATGCAATCCTAATGCAAGACAAGCCTGTTACCTCTGGAGGCCTGGGCTCCACTCCCTAAGAGAAAGGGGGCTCCCTCCAGTCCAGGGCAGGCTTGAGGCACGGAGACTGAACTGCTCCCTCCCTCCCTCCCTCACCCCCCTAAGAGAAAGGGGGCTCCCTCCAGTCCAGGGCAGGCTTGAGGCACGGAGACTGAACTGCTCCCTCCCTCCCTCCCTAAGAGAAAGGGGGCTCCCTCCAGTCCAGGGCAGGCTTGAGGCACGGAGACTGAACTGCTCCCTCCCTCCCTCCCTCACCCCCCTAAGAGAAAGGGGGCTCCCTCCAGTCCAGGGCAGGCTTGAGGCACGGAGACTGAACTGCTCCCTCCCTCCCTCACCCCCCTAAGAGAAAGGGGGCTCCCTCCAGTCCAGGGCAGGCTTGAGGCACGGAGACTGAACTGCTCCCTCCCTCCCTTTCTGAAAACCAAACAATGCAAGTATAGCTACCCTTGGGTTATATTATTAATGCAACAAATATGTAAAATATTATTATTATTATTATTATTATTATTATTATTATTATTATTAATGGTTTGTTATTGGTTCCTGTCTGTCACACAGTGTGCTTCCCACAGTGCTGCTTGTGAAAGAAATGCAATTGTTTGATTGTATTATTATTATTATTATTATTATTGTTAAAATGTGATTGTTTAAATTTTGTCTTTTTATATCTAAGGGTATTTTGTCACGTCGCTGTAATCTGTATTCTTCAAAAACTACAGAGTGAAAAAACGAATTAAAATGCATGTTGTACATCAAATAAAAAAAACTGTAAAAGAAGCGTTTTGTTTAAAGTATTTATTATTATTATTATTTCATGTATGCTCATGTTTAGCTCACTGTATAAGACATTGGTTCACGTTATTGTATATACAGCAGTATATATATCCGCGTTAGTTTCGCATGGGCAATTTGGGACTACAACTCCCAGAATGCACAAGCAGTTATACCGCGAGGGTTGATGGGTGCTGTAGTCCTTTATACTCTCAAATTGGCAGTGACTCTCAACGGTTATTTACAATTAATGGATGCTTATAATAAAAAGGGCCGACCAAGATTCAAGCCCCCCCGAGGAAGAAAGGCAGCGCGTTTAACCCCCCCCCCGTCAATGACGTCAGCTCGGCTCTGACAAGAAAGGCCACTGTAAAAATTCGGTACGTCTTCCTATTTACGCGGAGGATATTTATATTTATTAATTAATTAATTTATTGCTTTTATAGAGCGCTTTTTATGCAAAAGTATCGCGCAGCACTGTACAGTACATAGCAGAAAAAAAAACTAAAAAAACCCAAACATTACATTTGCAACAGCGTGTCAGACACATACAACTGCCACAGCCGGACCATTTCAACAACAGTTTACACATAATAACAACAAATTGAGCAGCAATTTTAAAGTTATGATAAGAAAGCCGTTTTTATAAAAGTGCGTTTTCAGTCTTGATTTATAACCGGACCCCCAAATGAAGGCAGCGCGTCCCATAGTTATATCGCAGGGGTGTCCGTTTTGCACCAACTTTTGCTTCGTAAATTATTGGTATAAATCATTTCATCCTGTCAGATTTTGCAGGCTGCTAACATGCTGTCTCGTGTTTATTTTAAAACACATTTGGAACACCTGGCCCGCCCCGCCCCCGACTCCCGCTAACCAATCAGGTCGCTCCATACACTCGCATTCCAAGAATTTTTAAATTAATTTTACGTCTCGAGCATTTAAACTCCACCAACGGAAGAAGCGCGCGACAGTCAGACAGACGCGATAAAAAACAGAAGGTAAAACAAATACGTTATAAATACTTGAGATATAAACGTTTTCATATTTTGTATTCAACAAAAATATAGTCAAATACGAACTGTTTTTTTTTTCTTAGTGGTACAGTTGTATTTCGTGTGTGATCACAAGTAAGTTTTTATTTTTTATTTATTATTATTTTTTTTTACCGCAGTTCAAATAAATAAATAACGTTTTTCTAGTTTTCCTTTATTCCAATTGCGTTTGTATTATCTACCACAACTTAATATTTACAAAACATTAGGTTTTTTTTGTTGTTGTTTTTTTTTTTTAAATTTTTATAAGAATTTTTACATTATATTCTTGTTTTACAGCCTGGTCAAGCCTGTTTCCCACAGTTAAAAAGATATATATATATATATATATATATATATATATATATATATATATATATATATATATATATATATACATTTAAAAATTAATTTTGTTAGCTCGTGTATTGTCGATTTTCTTTCTCTGGTAGTTCCCTGTTACCAGGGTTACCAGCAGCGTCACGTCGGTGCTTTTTTTAAAACCTAATTTGTCCCTGCGCCACCTGTCCCTTTAATACCCTCCCCTTTAAGCGAATCAATTTGATTTAATCCCCACCGCGTAGTTGATGGCTTCAGGACGAGGACGGATAAAGAATGGACGATAAACAGACTATAATATAAACAGATACTTAAAAAAAACAAAAACAAAGAACTATAACATAACGCGCTTTCGTTCTGTGTATACTCTGAACACAGTTATTTAAGACAATCAGATTGAAAAGTTAACATTAGTCAAATTAGTTAATACTTTGTGTGCTTATCACGAACAACACGCAGGTTTGCAATCGTCCGTCGTGCGTTTGCAATATAAGCCGTTGTGTATCCATACTGTGATTGTCAATAGCAATGTCCGGTGAGTGTGGAGGGAGGCAGGTGTAGGCTGACTCCAGTCATGTGCGACACCGATGAGAATCTCAACAGTAAGTATCTCTCTCTCTCTCTTTCTCTCTCTTTCTCTCTCTCTTTCTCTCTCTCTGCTCGGTTCTTCCACGCATTTACTTACTTTGTGCCAAGAGTCGCTGACAGGAAGTTTATAACGACGAGGTTGAAAACGATTGTAAGCAATTCAGCAAGAGCTCAGTAGTAGTAATAGTAATAAACAATTTAAATATAATCTATTCATTTCATTTATTTATTTGTTTCTCTGTATATCTAGTAATTTTATTATTATTTGATACATTTTATAAAACTCGAATGCATTTGACTGACTTTCAAATAGGCCAATATATATATATATATATATATATATATATATATATATATATATATATATAATATATAATCACACACACTTTTATCCTTGGGAAATACTTTTAAAATGTATATCAAAGTGAGCATGCAATAATTAGATGAATCTAATTATTATCATCATTTCATTATTTTCATCGCAGAAATGTATATTTTATAATCATGTTTGTGCCATATTATATATATATATATATATATATATATATATATATATATATAGACACACACACACACCACGCACTCGATATATCGTGGGTGTCGGGGTCCAATACAAATCCACTATATATCAAGGGCCGCGACATAGCGAGAGACCCATAGAAAAACAAATAGGCTAATCCTGCACAACCACTCCCTCGTTTGATCAGGGGCGTCAGGGTCCAGTATAAATCCTCGACGCAACACGCTTTTTTCTCATTTTTCGTATAAAAAGCAGCACACCGTTTTAGTTCGTGCTGCGGAGGGTAATTGCTGCTCATCAAAACTTGAGTCTCCAATTAATTTCACGAGTCTTCCTCTCCTTCCTCAAATGCCCAAACCCGCTGCATTAAAAGAATCCATTCCCAACACAGGAGGCTTGTTGCTTGGGAGCTGACGTCACTGCCCTGTGACTTTTGCTAGTTTTTATTTTAGCTAACACGGTGGACTCGTTGGTTGATGACTTTGAGACTTGGGAGAGGGTGTGATGGCACACTGCCTGATGCGAGGGTAAATATGAAACATGTTTAAACGTTGGGATCGATCGGCCGAGCGCCTGTAAAATCCAGTCCAGGGCTTTAGAGCACAGATCTCAAGCACCAGAGCGGCCATTTTGAAAAGAGCTTTGAAACAGACTTTGAATTTTAAAGTGTAAAAAAGCTGTCGGGATGTTAACAATGAAAAGAAGAATGCGGTATTTAAACAGAACATACACCGTGTCCCCCAAATGCTTATATTGAAACCATGTATTATGTATAACCTTCACTGTAAATAAAAATGCGATTTGGTATAATGTAATTAAAACGCTATTAATAATAAATGAATCAGGATTGTAGCTGCGGTTTTTAAGTACCTGTCTCTAGTCGCATGTGTTTTTCATGATCATGTCTCCTTCTAACCAAAATTGTCTATAGTACTGTCATAGCCTCATTTTTTCCCCCTATTCTCATTGATTTGCCCCATTGCCGTTGCTGTTTATGCATCCAGGGCAGGTCAAACATGAGAATAAAAAAAATCACAAATGATGCGTCCTTTCCTGCCCTTTCAATCGGGCAGTGTGCGGTGCCCGCTCGCAGAGATTTTTTTTTTTGGGTAGTGTATTCCGGGCTCACTGCAGGAAATTAAAACACAAAAACAAACCCAACATAACATGGCTTCATATGGTACGTTTCTGTTTTTTTTTTTTTTTTTCTTTGTACCTGTTATTATTTGTGGTTACTTAGAGTACACAGAGTAGACACGTGAACGTGGCCAGTTGTTTGTTAGGTTCTAGTGTAAATCAAATTATAATTGCAGTTACTGCAGCATAACTGTAACGAATTGTAATTTAACAAAACAGCAACGAGACTGTAATTGCAATTTCAGCAGACAAGTCTGCTGTGATTGCAATTGTAATGAGAATGATCTGCATCTTGTAAAGCACTTTGTGATGGTGGTCCACTATTAAAGGCGCTATATATAATAAAGACTGATTGATTGATTACGCTTGACCCCAGGTCTGGTCACAGCGGTCATCCTGCATTTTGTCCCCCCCTCACAGGCGATGCCCGGGAGCTGGACCCCAGCGAGGGGGAGGAGGGGGGCGGGCGAGGGCCCTGGCAGATGTCCATGGAGATGAATGGGGTGAGCGGGGAGGGAGGCAAGGGGCCAGGGATGATGAACGGCACAGACACCCTGAACTCCACCAGCTCCTCGGCCGCGGCAGCGCACAGGAAGAAGCCGCAGTACGGGAAGAACAAGATGCAGGGGAGCACGGCCGCCAACCGCGCCCCGCGAGCCCTCTTCTGCCTGAGGCTGAACAACCCCATTCGCCGGGCAGCCTTGTCCATCGTGGAGTGGAAGTATCCTTTCACTGTGTGATTTCAATGATAGAAACTGAACCAGGGGAGCTCTGAGCCCCAGGACTGGGTATAATACACTGCACTGAGGGGAGCTCTGAGCCCCAGGACTGGGTATAATACACTGCACTGAGGGGAGCTCTGAACCCCAGGACTGGGTATAGTAGACTCCAGTGAGGGGAGCTCAGAGCCCCAGGACTGGGTGCAGCAACAGCAGCAGCAGCAGGGCTAGTGTGAGTTTCTAACCCTGCTCAAGCTTATTAAAGTGCAAGATCTCGTCCTGTCGGGTTGTGAATCCATTCCAGTGGTTTCCCTTGACGGCCGCTGCTCTCAGACCCTTCGATATCTTCATCCTGTTGGCCATCTTCGCAAACTGTGTGGCGCTGGGCGTGTCCATCCCCTTCCCTGAGGACGACTCCAACTCAACCAATCACGACCTGGTGAGTCAGAGCGGCCGGGCAGCCGCAGTGCAATAGGAATTGACTTGATCCTCAGAGCTGGGCTGCGGCCCCCAGCCTTTGAGGTGCATTTCAGATCCAGGAGGCTTAGTGGGCCAGTGGTTAGAGAAAGAGGCTTGATACCAGGAGGTCCCGGGTTCAAATCCAGCCACTGTGTGTGTGTGTGTGTGTGTGTGTGAGCCTGAGCAAGCCACTGCACCTCCTTGTGCTCCGTCCTTCGGATGAGACGTCAAACAAACAAGGTCCTATTAGAAATGACTCGGCAGCAGCAGCAGTTGTTGATGATGCAGAGTTCACCCTCCTAGTCTCTGTAAGTCGCTTTGGATAAAAGCGTCTGCTAAACGACTCATTCATAATAATAATAATAATAATCATAATCATCAATCTGAAACAAGAATAAACTCCAACCCCTTTTTTCTTACCCCAGTTAGCACAGGCAATATTGTCACTGGACCCCCCCCCCCCTTTTTTTTTTTTTTTAGAAATGGTACTTTTTCCTTTCCATTTTAGATAATCACGATTTTGAGTAAACGGCTTTGCGAATCCAGCCCAGAATTTGTATAGATTTGCTGCCCGGGCTCAGGGCTCGAATTAGCCTGAATGATCTGTCATTAGAAATTAGACAGGGATCCAGTGAGGTGACTCAGTAAAAGCAGGACTGGCAGACAGCTTTGGGGTCGTATCCCAGCTATACAGCACAGGCTAAAATCAACTGTTTCACAAGCTGGTCAACGTTAAAAGAGACCAGGCTATCTTTAAAGGGGTTTACTGTACAGTTATTATTATTATTATTATTATTAATTCGACTTACAGAGAAGGGGGTGCATCATCAACAACTGCTGCTGCTGCAGAGTCACTTCCAATAGGAGCTTGTTTGTTTTACGTCTCATCCGAAGGACGGAGCACAAGGAGGTTCAGTGACTTGCTCAGGGTCACACACACACACACACACACACACACACACAGGGAGCTGGGCTAAGCCGGGATGTGAACCTCCTGGTATCAAGAGCCTTTTCTTTAACCACTGGACCAGCGAGCCTCAGGCTGTGTTACAGCCTTCCTGTGAGTCCCTCCATGCAACAATAACAATGAATGGATTATAGAGGAGAGAGGAGAGGGACCACAGATACACTAACTGTTTGTTCGTTTGCTTTCCGAAATACTTAGCTTCCTATAAGCTGCTTACCCTGCTGTCTGTGTGTGAGCTGGGGGATGGTTCAGTATCTGTGTGTGTGTGTGCGAGTCAGGGGAAGGTTCAGTATCTCTGTGTGTGTGTGTGTGTCTGTCTGAGCTGGGGGATAGTTCAGTATCTGTGTGTGTGTGTGTGTGCGTTCGTGCGTGTGTGTGTGTGCCGGGGGATGGTTCAGTATCTCTGTGTGTGTGTGCGTGCGTGCGTGTGTGTGTGTGCCGGGGGATGGTTCAGTATCTCTGTGTGTGTGTGCGTGCGTGCGTGCGTGCGTGCGTGTGTGTGTGTGTGTGTGTGAGCCGGGGGATGGTTCAGTATCTGTGTGTGTGTGAGCTGGGGGATGGTTCAGTATCTGTGTGTGTGTGTGTGTGCGTTCGTGCGTGTGTGTGTGTGTGTGTGTGTGAGAGCCGGGGGATGGTTCAGTATCTCTGTGCGTGCGTGCGTGCGTGCGTGCGTGCGTGTGTGTGTGTGTGTGTGTGTGAGCCGGGGGATGGTTCAGTATCTGTGTGTGTGTGAGCTGGGGGATGGTTCAGTATCTGTGTGTGTGTGCGAGTGAGTGAGTGAGTTCACGATAACTATCCCAGCTCAGTAATCCTTTCAGTTGCCAGCAAATTCTCCTTATTCAGATTTCACACTGAGCTTGCATGAAATCACTCCCCCTCAATGAAGTATATTATTATTATTATTATTATTATTATTATTATTATTATTATTATTAATATTATTATTAATATTGAGGAGTTTGAGCAGGATTCATTCCCTCTTACTCGCCCACCAGGGGATTGCGATAAAATTCATAATGAATGCCTGCCTTCTACAAGTGATCAACAATCCACATGATCAGTTACAAAGGAACATACAGTGAATACGGGTAACTAAACCAGCACAAACTAACAGGGGGCTGAATTCATAATGAACGACTTCAGGACTCGGAAGATATTCAGCTGTTATTCCTGTTGAGATTCAGCCAGGATTCATTAGGAATTTGTGGCCAGTATTTGAAAATGTCACCCCAATTAACAAGCGGCATTCATTCAATCGTTCATTGATAAACGAGGGCATTGTTTGAAAGTGTTACAGATTAATAAACTCGTTCTTTGATAAACAAGGGCATTGTTTGAAAGTGTTACAGATTAATAAACCCGTTCTTTGATAAACGAGGGCATTGTTTGAAAGTGTTACAGATTAATAAACTCGTTCTTTGATAAACGAGGGCATTGTTTGAAAGTGTTACAGATTAATAAACTCGTTCTTTGATAAACAAGGGCATTGTTTGAAAGTGTTACAGATTAATAAACCCGTTCTTTGATAAACGAGGGCATTGTTTGAAAGTGTTACAGATTAATAAACCCGTTCTTTGATAAACGAGGGCATTGTTTGAAAGTGTTACAGATTAATAAACCCGTTCATTGATAAACGAGGGCATTGTTTTGAAAGTGTCCGTCGTTGATCTGTGCGTGTTTAAAATTTTCCCCCGTTGATCTGTGCGTGTTTGAAAGTGTCCCCCGTTGATCTGTGCATGTTTGAAAGTGTCCCCTGTTGATCTGTGCGTGTGTGCGTCCCTCTGCGCAGGAGCAAGTGGAGTACGTGTTCCTCATCATCTTCACCATCGAGACCTTCATGAAGATCCTGGCGTACGGGCTGGTCATGCACCCCAGCTCCTACATCCGCAACGGCTGGAACCTGCTGGACTTCGTCATCGTCATCGTGGGGTGAGCACCGCACCGAACCTGCTCAGGGTCACACACACACACACACACACACACAGTGGCAGGTTCGGTGCCTTGCTCAGGGTCACACACACACACACACACAGTGGCAGGTTCAGTGCCTTGCTCAGGGTCACACACACACACACACACAGTGGCAAGTCACCGAACCTGCCACTGTGTGTGTGTGTGTGTGACCCTGAGCAAGACGCTGAACCTGCCACTGTGTGTGTGACCCTGAGCAAGGCACCGAACCTGCCACTGTGTGTGTGTGTGTGTGACCCTGAGCAAGGCACTGAACCTGCCACTGTGTGTGTGTGTGTGTGTGACCCTGAGCAAGGCACTGAACCTGCCACTGTGTGTGTGTGTGTGTGTGACCCTGAGCAAGGCACCGAACCTGCCACTGTGTGTGTGTGTGTGTGTGTGTGTGACCCTGAGCAAGACACTGAACCTGCCACTGTGTGTGTGACCCTGAGCAAGTCACCGAACCTGCCACTGTGTGTGTGTGTGTGTGACCCAGAACAAGGCACCGAACCTGCCACTGTGTGTGTGTCTGTGTGTGTGTGACCCTGAGCAAGTCACCGAACCTGCCACTGTGTCTGTGTGTCTGTGTGTGTGTGTGTGACCCTGAGTAAGTCACTGAACCTCCTTGTGCTCCGTCCTTCGGATGAGACGTAAAACAAACGAGCTCCTATTGGAAGTGACTCTGCAGCAGCAGCAGCAGTTGGTGATGATGCAGAGTTCATCCCCCTAGTCTCTGTAAGTCGCTTTGGATAAACGCGTCTTCTATATGAATAATTTAATAATAGTAGTTATTATTAATAATAATTAATAATTACAATGTAACTATAACTGCAATTACAGGTGAACCTTGGCACAGCTGCGTAATTGTAATTGTATAATTGGAATCATCATATTATTTAATTATTTATCCAAGGCGACTCACACAGGTGTTACAGGGCAGCACAGGGTTACAATGCAAGCTTCATATTTAAATACAGTGTAGTTTACAGTAAGTGTGACACTCTCCTCTCTCTCTGTTTGTCTCTCTCTCTCTCTTCTCTCTCTGTCTCACTCTGTCTGTCTCTCTGTTTGCCCCTGCAGGTTGTTCAGTGTAGTGCTGGAGCAGGTCACTCACAAGCCTGGCGAGTCTCCTCACATGGGAGGCAAGCCGGGCGGGCTGGACGTGAAAGCACTGCGGGCATTCAGAGTGCTGAGACCCCTCCGACTCGTCTCCGGAGTGCCCAGTGAGTAGCTGACCGTTACCGAGTCACGGAGACCAGCGTTTGGACTCTAGTGCCTTCATCAGTGTTATTGAAACTAGAAGAGACCGAGTCAAGCAGACCAGCGTTTGGGCTCCAGTGCCTTCATCAGTGTTATTGAAATTAGAAGAGACTGAGTCAAGCAGACCAGCGTTTGGGCTCTAGAGCCTTCATCAGTGTTATTGAAACTAGAAGAGACTGAGTCAAGCAGACCAGCGTTTGGGCTCTAGAGCCTTCATCAGTGTTATTGAAACTAGAAGAGACCGAGTCAAACAGACCAGCGTTTGGGCTCCAGTGCCTTCATCAGTGTTATTGAAACTAGAAGAGACCGAGTCAAACAGACCAGCGTTTGGGCTCCAGTGCCTTCATCAGTGTTATTGAAACTAGAAGAGACCGAGTCAAGCAGACCAGCGTTTGGGCTCCAGTGCCTTCATCAGTGTTATTGAAACTAGAAGAAATCCAAAACGTTTTAAGGTAGAATTCGTGATGGCTAGAGTGTTTGGAATAATACCAAGAAACTGTTCAGATTGAGTTCTGCATGTTTGATCCTGCAGTGTAATGGTTGAGGTAAGATGAGATGTGTGACGGGATGTCGTGTTCCTCGGCTCTGACCCGCCACCCCTGTGCTTCCATTCCCCTGCGCAGGTCTGCAGATCGTGCTGAACTCCATCATGAAGGCCATGGTCCCTCTGCTGCACATCTCCCTGCTGGTCCTGTTTGTCATCATCATCTATGCCATCATTGGCCTGGAGCTGTTCATAGGAAAGATGCACAAGACTTGCTTCTTCATTGGCACAGGTACAGTGTAATACAGAGGGGTGTGCCCGAACCCAGACTCCAGTCAAACACCATAACGAATAATAACCCTGCTCAAACTCACCTGCTTCACTGACACAGGTACAGTGTAATACAGGTATAGTCATCCAACCCTGAGGCCCTGTGGCCCCACTATTAGCACTTAAGGTAAAAATAACAAATTAGTAACATTTAAAAACCTGCAACACTGTAAATAAACCTAATATAAATAGTTTTTTTTTTCTTTTGAATCTTATTTTTTATTCATTCATATTTTATTGTTGCTTTTCGTTTATTTATATATATATATATATATATATATATATATACCGAGAATGTCGTTGCTCCCACGGCCCCCAGCCTTAAGGGGTTAACCGTTCGGGGAAGTATTTTCTGAAGCCCCACCCCTCCTCTCTCCCAGATATAAACGTGGAGGATGACCCCGCCCCCTGTGCCTTCGCGGGTCACGGGCGGCAGTGCCTGGTGAACGGGTCGGAATGCCGCGGGAAGTGGGCGGGGCCTAACGGCGGCATCACAAACTTCGATAACTTCTTCTTCGCCATGTTGACCGTGTTTCAGTGCATCACCATGGAGGGCTGGACTGACGTGCTGTACTGGGTGAGTCTGAGGTCACACAGCTCTGCCAGCGCTGAGCAGCTAGCCAGCTAGCTAGATCGCAAGCAAGCTTTCAATTTACTTATTTTTCTGTTTCAAAATATGATAGTAGAGATCCACTCAGAAGTTGTACAGTGATTTGAAGGTGCTGTTTTTCCCCTTGCAGATGAACGATGCCATGGGTTACGAGCTGCCCTGGGTTTACTTCGTCAGTCTGGTCGTCTTCGGGTCTTTCTTCGTACTCAACCTTGTATTGGGAGTGCTGAGCGGGTGAGTTTCTCTCAGACTCGTTAACACACAGACACACACATATAGACACACAGATACACAGACTCACACATAGACACACACACAGACACACATACAGACACACTGATACAGACACACACACACAGACATACACAGACACACAGACAGATACATAGACACACAGACACACGGACACACAGACAGATACATAGACACACAGACACACAGATACACAGACACACACCCAGATACACAGACACACACACACACACACACACACACAGATACACAGACACACACACACACAAACCTCTCACACTCCCCCTCTCCCTCTCCCTCTCTCCCTATCTCTTTCCCTCACACTCCCCCCTCTCTCTCTCTCTCCCTTTCCCTTTCTCTCACACTCTCTCTCCCCCTCTCCCTCTCTCTCCCCCTCTCTCTCTTTCCCTCACACTCCCCTCTCTCTCTCCCTCTCTCTCCCCCTCTCCCTCTCTCTCTCTCCCCCTTTCCCTTTCTCTCACACTCTCTCTCCCCCTCTCCCTCTCTCTCCCCCTCTCCCTCTCTATCCCTCTCTCTCTTCCCCCTCCCCCCCTCTCTCTCTCTCTCTCACACTCCCTCTCTCTCCCCCTCTCTCTTAGAGAGTTCTCGAAGGAGCGAGAGAAGGCAAAGGCGCGGGGAGATTTCCAGAAGCTGAGGGAGAAGCAGCAGATGGAGGAGGACCTGAGCGGCTACATGGACTGGATCAGCCAGGCAGAAGACATCGAACCAGAGAACGAGGAGGAGGAGGAGGGGGAGGAGGGAAAGAGACGTGAGTGAGACCCCGAGAAACAGAGCGAGGGAACCCTCCCAAACTAGAGACACAGCGAGACAAAATAAAGAGCAAAAGACTCCCAAAACTAGAGAGAGAGAGTGAAAAAAAACAAACAGCAAAATAAAAAGATTCAGTATTGTGCTGAGATCTGCTTTAATCTCCTTGGTCATTGATCAGGAATTGATGTTGATTGGTGAGGGATTAGAGACAGGAGTTTTTTCTTTGTTTTCTTTCTGTTTATTTGTATTTGAAAAAACTTCATTCTGGGGACAATAGGGAGCGCGGTGTCCTATGAAGTTTTAACAGTGGATAAAAAAAAAAAAAAAAATGAGGAGGCAGTAAAAAGGCAGAAGGCTTGAGGTCTCCTTAAACCTCGAGCGAACATGGAGCTGCTTTGGGGCTTGGAACTGGGGTTCAGGAGACCGGGGTTCAGGAGACTGGGGTTCAGGACGCTGCGCGGCACACCAGGCAGGGAGACTTGGGGGTTTGATACAGCAAACCTCAAAGTAGGTCTCCCGGAAACAGGTTTCAAGACGCTCTTCCTTCTGTCGCCCCCTCTCCTCTCCTCTCCTCTCCTCTCCATATTTCTGTGTCTCTCCCGGCGCCCCCTCTTGGCTTGATGAAGGCGTGACCTTGGCTGATCTGTCTGATAAGAAGAAAGGGAAGCTGGGATGGTTCAGTCATTCCAACGAAACACACGGTACAGCTCTGTTGTGTGTGTGTGTGTGTGTGTGTGTGTCACAGACCCCAGTGCGCTTCCATTGAAATAACTGAAGCTTCGTTTGTGTTGCAGCGAGTCTGCCCACCAGTGAGACAGCATCCGAGAACACAGAGAATGTGGAAGAGGAGCACACAGACTGCTGTGCAGGCTTCACGTGAGAGAGCCCCCTGCTACTGCATACAGCCTACAGCATACACACACCTCATTAACTACAGCATACACAGCCCCCATACACATACACAATAACTACAGCATACACACACCCCATTAACTACAGCATACACAGCCCCCTGCTACTGCATACAGCCTACAGCATACACACACCTCATTAACTACAGCATACACAGCCCCCATACACATACACAATAACTACAGCATACACACACCCCATTAACTACAGCATACACAGCCCCCTGCTACTGCATACAGCCTACAGCATACACACACCCCATTAACTACAGCATACACAGCCCCCTGCTACTGCATACAGCCTACAGCATACACACCCCATTAACTAGAGCATACACAGCCCCCATACACATACACAATAACTACAGCATACACACACCCCATTAACTACAGCATACACAGCCCCCTGCTACTGCATACAGCCTACAGCATACACACACCCCATTAACTACAGCATACACAGCCCCCATACACATACACAATAACTACAGCATACACACACCCCATTAACTACAGCATACACAGCCCCCTGCTACTGCATACAGCCTACAGCATACACACACCCCATTAACTACAGCATACACAGCCCCCTGCTACTGCATACAGCCTACAGCATACACACACAGCCCATTAACTACAGCATACACACACCTCATTAACTACAGCATACACAGCCCCCTGCTACTGCATACAGCCTACAGCATACACACCCCATTAACTACAGCATACACAGCCCACATACACAATAACTACAGCACACACACACCCCATACACACACACCCCATACACACTCACCCCATACACATACACAATAACTAAAGCACACAGCAATCTAACTACAGCATAGCATAGAAGCTACGAGAGTCATCACAAAGCACACCCCGCACTGCTCGCATCAATCTAGCCACAGCCTGCAGGATTCTAGCTACTGTCAAGTTTTGCTTCAGTTTTATTTAGAGAAGTAAATTTGCTGACCCTCTGTATATGCTTTTATATTTAATATTGATATACTGTATCACTGAGACCTATTGCACACCCTCCTTCGTACATTTAAACATATTTACCTTCTCTCTGCAGGGAGGAAATGATGAAGCACAAAGTCTGGTAGGTACACTGTAACCCCCGCCACATGTGTCTGTATGTTCAGAAGCACTGATTAAACATTCATAGCACCATTTAAAAAAATAAAGAAATGAGTAAGTAATGTTCTTGCCCTGTAGCCGGCAGTTTCGGCGGTGGAACCGCGCTTGCCGGAGGAAGTGTCGGGTCGCTGTGAAGTCGGTGACTTTCTACTGGCTGGTGCTGCTGCTGGTGTTCCTGAACACACTGACCATCGCATCAGAGCACTACAACCAGCCTGACTGGCTGGGGCAGATACAGGGTGAGAGGGGAGGGGGAGGGAGAGGAGAGAGGAGACGGTGACACTATACTGGGTATTGATGAATCGTGATAGCTCTTATTTTGTACTTACAACCATGATGGGATGTATGTAACTGACATACTTGCCTTTTTTTGTGTTTGCCCAATCCTCCATATCCCCCCTCCCCCCAAATCTCCCAACTCCCTCTCCCCACACCCTCCCCTCCCCTCTCTCCCCATCACTCTCTTCCCCACACTCGTCTCTCTGTCCCCCGGTCTCTCTGTCAGACATCGCTAACAAGGTGCTGCTGTCTCTGTTCACGGTGGAGATGCTGTTGAAGATGTACAGTCTGGGGCTGCAGGGTTACTGCGTGGCCTTCTTCAACCGCTTCGACTGCTTCATTGTGTGCGGAGGCATCGTGGAGACCATCCTGGTTGAGCTGGAGGTCATGCCCCCGCTCGGCATCTCCGTGCTGCGCTGCGTCCGGCTGCTGCGCATATTCAAGGTCACCAGGTACTGGGGGTGGGGTGGGGTCCTCTCTCTACTCTCACACTCCCCTCTCTTCTTTCTCTCGCACTTCTCTCTCACACTCTCTCTCCTCTCACACACTTCTCTCTCCCTCTCTCCTCTCTCACACTCCTCTCTCTCCTCTCCCTCTCCCTCTCTCTCAGACACTGGGCCTCTCTCTCACACTCCTCCCTCACTCCCTCTCTCTCAGACACTGGGCCTCTCTCTCACACTCCTCCCTCACTCCCTTTCTCTCAGACACTGGGCCTCTCTCTCTAACCTGGTGGCGTCTCTGTTGAACTCGATGAAGTCGATCGCCTCCCTGTTGCTGCTTCTCTTCCTCTTCATCATCATCTTCGCCCTGCTCGGGATGCAGCTGTTCGGGGGCAAGTTCAACTTTGACGAGACACAGACCAAGAGGAGCACCTTCGACTCCTTCCCCCAGGCTCTGCTCACTGTCTTCCAGGTAAAACACACACACACACCTCCCCAGACACAGCAGGGATGGGAAGAAGACTCCTATTGCATAGCAGTTTCACCTGGTGACGGGCGTCTGCCGTGTGACAGGAAGGAGGTGGAGGTTGATGTTCAGGCCGTTGGTTTTGCAGCAGCTCTCAGCCCCCTCCCCTTTCCCCTGCAGATCCTGACCGGTGAGGACTGGAACGTCGTGATGTATGACGGGATCATGGCGTACGGAGGACCGTTTTTCCCGGGAATGATCATCTGTATTTACTTCATCATCCTCTTCATCTGCGGAAACTGTATCCTTCATTCAGACCCGGTTTATAAAGCCGAGCACAGACAGGCACTTTATGAACAGGAACAGCACACATGTAACCCAATCAACCCTCAATCATGCAGCTCTACTGCTAAATATGTGATTACAGCCTCGCAGTACCTCCAGCTCATGCAAGCATTGCCAAGGTCAGGGCAGAGCAAACCAAACCTCCCCCTCCTCTCCCTCTCTCTCTCTGTCTCTCCTCTCTCTCTCTCTCTGTCTCTCTCTCTGTCTCTCTCTCTGTCTCTCCTCTCTCTCTCTCTCTCTGTCTCTTTCACTGTCTCTCCTCTCTCTCTCTCTCTCTCTCCCTCTCCCTCTCTGTTTCCTGAGCTGCTGCCTCCTTCAGATATCCTGCTCAATGTGTTCTTGGCCATCGCTGTGGACAACCTGGGAGACGCTGACTGCATCAACGCAGACACCAAGAAGGGGAAGGGGTGAGTGTGGGGCAGCGTGCTGTCACCGTGTGTGTGTGTGTGTGTGTGTGTGTGTGTGTGTGTGTGTGTGTGTCTGAGTGTGTGTTTGTATGTGTGTATCTGGGTGTGTGTTTGTCTGTGTGTGTGTATCTGGGTGTGTGTTTGTCTCTGGGTGTGTGTTTGTCTCTGTGTGTGTTTGTGTTTGTGTGTATCTTGGTGTGTGTTTGTCTGTGTGTGTGTGTATCTGGGTGTGTGTTTGTCTGTGTGTGTGTGTGTATCTTGGTGTGTGTCTGTACGTGTGTGTGTAATCAAAGAAACTATCACAAAAATATCACAAAAAGTTTTTTCCAGAAGTATATTGAAAGTTCCAAAGCGCTGGTGTGTAATTCAACATGCTAACGTCACATTATTCAGCAGCTTTCATTCCACTGCATGAAACACAAGGAGTGCTGCTCTTCCTTGTTCAGTCATGCCTGTTGGTTTTTCTTGCAGGGATGGGAAAGCTGAGGGAGAGGAAGCCAGCGAAGAGGTCAAGGTAAGTGAACCGGTCTCTCCCAGCGTTTTCCTCATTTCTTTCAGATTTTACTTTATCGCCTTGGCCGCCTTCATGTTGCTGTTAGCTCCAGAACAGTAGCGGCTTCTGACTTTAATAAGTGGGGAGGCTAAATGTGTGTGTGTGTGTGTGTGTGTGTGTGTGTATATATAATGTGTATATATATATATATATATATATATATATATATATATATATATATATATATATATATATATATATATATATATATTACACAGTGACTCTCAAAAGTATTCACCCCCACTTGGACTTTTCCACATTTTATTGTGTTACAACATGGAATCAAAATGGATTTAATTAGGAGTTTTTGCCACTGATCAACACAAAAAAAGTCCATAATGTCAAAGTGAAAAATAAAATCTACAAATTGTTCAAAATTAATTACAAATATAAAACAGAAAATAATTGATTGCATAAGCATTCACCCCCTTGAGTCAGTATTTGGTAGAGGCACCTTTGGCAGCAATTACAGCCACGAGTCTATTTGGATAAGTCTCTACCAGCTTTGCACATCTGGACACACCAATTTTTGCCCATTCTTCTTTGCAAAGAAAACGTTCTTACGCAAGAAAACGTGTCATGTTTCAAAAGGTACTTTGTAATTTACTAAGAAATGGCGTATGAATTAAAAAAAAAAAAAACCTCCAACGTACTGTATGGAAATCGAAATGTAAGCCAGTAGCCACACATGACCCATAACCTGAGACACGTCAAGATGAAGTCTAATTATGAGTGGTAGAGGCTAGCTGCAAGCTTGCATCGTGTAGCCAATACAAATACAGCAAAACTAGACAGACAGGGTGATTGCAGGTGGAATACACACAGTTTCTCTGAGGGTTTTTATTGAAGACACTTTTCCAATTGCGTTGTAATTCAATCTCAATCACAATCTGGAGTTTTGTATATACTCCTGGTAGTCAATTTATACTTTCTTCCAAGATTACAAACCATTCAATCCCAGTTATTATAATGCAAGTTTTCTAATAATAATCTTTCCCCCTGTCCCCTTTACCCCTCTCTCCCTCCCCCATCTCCTCTCCCTCTCCTCTCTCCCTCCCCCATCTCCTCTCCCTCTCTCCCCTCTCCCTCCCCATCTCCTCTCCCTTTCTTCCTCCCTCTCTCCTCTCTCCCTTCCCCATCTCCTCTCCCTCTCTCCCCTCTCCCTCCCCATCTCCTCTCCCTCTCTCCTCTTTCTCTCCCCCTCTCAGGTGAATGTCGATGAGTATGAAGAGGAAGGTAGCGAGGGTGGAGGTGAGGAGGGGTTTTATATCTGGGTTACTGTTTTGGTTATTTTGTTTGAATATTGACCCTCTATGTTTTAACCCTTGCCCTGCTATTTTCCCCTCCCTACTGTGTGATATTTAAATCTTATCACTTGAACAGGAACGTGCAGTCTGGTTTATTTTAAAAAACGACCTGTTACTTTTGAATTGTGACCCTACTTTTGAACACAATTTCTAGAGTTAACAATTAATCTACAGGACGCTCCCCTGACTGTGTGACTCCCCCCTGCACACCACGTGGCCGTGCCTTTACCAGGGGAGACCCTTGGGGACCCCTGCGCTCCCCTGACTGTGTGACTCCCCCCTGCACACCACGCGGCCGTGCCTTTACCAGGGGAGACCCTCGGGGACCCCTGCACTCCCCTGACTGTGTGACTCCCCTCCCTGCACACCACGCGGCTGTGTCTTTACCAGGGGAGACCCTCAGGGACCCCTGCGCTCCCCTGACTGTGTGACTCCCCCTGCACACCACGCGGCCGTGCCTTTACCAGGGGAGACCCTCGGGGACCCCTGCGCTCCCCTGACTGTGTGACCCTTCTATTTTGACCCCCCCCCCCCCCCTTTTGAATAATGACCCCCTCTTATTTTTCTCTATAGAAGAGGAAGACGCAGTATCAGAGACACAGTCGGAATCCAACATTGGCAAGCTAATTTGACTATTGAACATATTGAATATTTTGACCCTCCATGTGTATGGGTATTGACTCCCTGTTGTTTGTGTTTTTGAAAAACCAACACTCCTGTTATTCTCATCCTCCTGAATTCTTGTTGTTGTTTTGACCCCCTGTGTCGTATAATGACCCCCTAATTTCTCTGTCTCAGAGGAGGATGGTGTATCGGAGACCCAGAGCTCTAACATCAACAAGCTGGCTGACTTTGCCCCCAAGGAGAAGGTCGTACCCATCCCAGCGGGAAGCGCCTTCTTCTGCCTGAGCCAGACCAACTGGTGAGCAACTCTTAAAGTTCCACAGTATGTTTCTGTATTTTTACCTGTGAGATTATTGCTGGGTTGTTCAGAATACACAGAGTAAACATGTTAATATGTTTGTGATTGTACTGGTAATGGTGATTGTACTGGTAACGGTGATTGTAATGGTAATTGTGATTGATTTCAGTTTCCGAGTCGCCTGCCACACTCTGATTAACCATCACATCTTCACCAACCTTATCCTCGTCTTCATCATCCTGAGCAGCATCTCATTGGCTACTGAGGATCCAATCAGAGCGCACTCCTTCAGAAACCAGGTGGGCCACCCAACCACCACCAACTGCCAACCCCCAATCCATAACCCTCAACCCCAAACCCCAATCCTCAACCCACAACCACCAACCCTTAACCCTTAACCCTCAACCCTCAACCCCATTCAGCCCATCAAGGCTCGTTCCTTGTCAGCACACCATTCTCCCCTACTGGGGAACCTGATTTAAAAGCACAGCATCTCTTGTCTCCTCTGATTCCTTTCTGCTTGTTTTAGGTGCTGGGTTATGCTGACTATGCCTTTACCTCCATCTTCACTGTGGAAATCTTACTCAAGGTACTCAGTCAGTCAGTCTGTCTATCGCTCTGTGTTTTAGAGTTCTGCACTCCACTTCAGGAGAGGCTTCCCCATAGTAAGTCATGCTGGATCGTTGAGTCTGTGAAATAACGAGACACAGTATTGACAATTCACCAGAACGAAGGCTGTACATAGCGCTTTTCTAGATACTGGGTACTTATCATAGTGAGTATACATGCAAGCATAAGTATAGCTGGCAACATAGCTGGAGGTTTCAAACAGACTCAGGTTTCAAACGGAATCTGTTGCTTTGTAGTTCTCCACCGTATTCCCTTCTTCTTGGGCGATGATTTGAATAGTGAGACGAGCTACAAGAGGCTGAACTCCCCAGCAAAATAGAAATACATTTCATTAGCAAGGCATGGCTGTTCATTACAGTGTCCAGCTATGCATCACACCTTGAGTGAATTCCCAGATTTCCGTCAGAAATCGCCGTGCGCGTATTCTGCCTGGAGCTGGGTTTGACCCTTTTATTAAAAGCAGGCACTTTCTGCGTCTTTTCTTTTTGAATCTCACTGATTCTGTCTATTATGCATTATTTCCGGAAGTGTTTTTTTTTTTTTCCAGCGGTATTTGCTCAATAATAATATACATTGTACATGTTTACATTTTCTTTGTCCCTACGATGGATTTGCAGTTGAGTGTGTGTCTCTTTGTCGTCACAGGTGACGGTGCACGGAGTGTTTCTGCACAAGGGCTCCTTCTGCAGGAACTGGTTCAACCTGTTGGACCTGCTGGTTGTCAGTGTGTCCCTCATCTCCTTCTTCTTACAGTAAGCCTGTGATGCGGGCCGGGGGGTGGTACTGCACCCTGCCATCGGCGCGCGCGACCTCTCCTTCAGTCCCTGCGTGTGTAAAGTACACTGTGTTTTAGTTTTTTCTCTCTGCTGTCCCAACCCTTATATGGCTGGATGTTTTCCTGGACAAAGTCTGACTTTCCTAACCCTAAAGCCCCAGCCCCAAGTCCACCCTACCTACCCTGATAAAAGTTTACCACAATAACTTTGCACTGTCATTTTGCAATTTTCCCCCCATGCTTTTCCCATGGTCACACTATGCAGACGGTTGCATGTATTTTTTTCCTGAACTCTCTCCCTCTCTAAGTCTCTCCCCTCTCTCTCTCTCTCTCTCCTCTCTCTCTTACCTCTCCTCTCTCTCTCTCTCACTCTCCCTTTCTCTCTCTCTCTCTCTCTCTCTCTCTCTCTCTCTCTCTCTCTCTCTTCTGTCTCAGCTCCAGCGCAATCTCAGTAGTGAAGATCCTGAGAGTGCTGAGAGTGCTCAGACCTCTGAGAGCCATCAACAGGGCCAAGGGGCTCAAGGTAACATTAGCATGTGTGTGTGTGTGTCTCTATCTGTGTGTGTGTCTCTGCCTGTGTGTGGGTGTGTCTCTCTGTCTCTTTCAGCATGTGGTGCAGTGTGTGTGTGTCTCTGTATCCTCAGCCCTGTCTCTCTCTCTGTCTCTTTCAGCATGTGGTGCAGTGTGTGTGTGTCTCTGTATCCTCAGCCCTGTCTCTCTCTCTGTCTCTTTCAGCATGTGGTGCAGTGTGTGTGTGTGTGTGTGTCTCTGTATCCTCAGCCCTGTCTCTCTCTCTGTCTCTTTCAGCATGTGGTTCAGTGTGTGTTTGTGGCGATTAAGACCATCGGTAACATCATGATAGTCACCACCCTGCTGCAGTTCATGTTCGCCTGCATTGGGGTGCAGCTCTTCAAGGTAACGCCCCAGAGCAGCTCAGTGTGCTCAGCGCCACTGCTACCATTGTAATCCTTCACAATCAAGAGCCGTGTAATTAAACTTCATTCAAAATGCATAATAATAATAGTGGTAATGATTTGAAGCTACTTGCTTTCTCACATGTCTATATATTTTTTTCTTTGCTGATTTATAATTTCATTTATTTTTTATTTTTTTCTTATGATTCAGGGTAAATTCTACAGATGCACCGATGAAGCCAAGCACACTCCAGACCAGTGCAAGTGAGGCTGATATATAATGATAAACAAACAGCGTGTTCAGATCACGCTCCCCCTGCAGCCCCCCCCCACCCCCCCCCCCGCCAGCATTGTTGCAGGGGGGAGCATGAACTGGATGCACTGCGGCACTTGGAAGAAAAAAAATATATGTTTCTCCTGAGTAAAAATAAAAATTAAAAAAAAAACAATAATTGCCTAGTTGATTTACAGAATCAAAACAATCTGGATTGCGGTAAGAATTTTGATTGAGATCAATTTACGAGCCACCGAAACAAACCATGTGAAGCTCAGTACTGAATTGCAATGACTTTGTTCTCTCCTGTTTTCCATGCTCTTCAAGCCTGGTATCTGTTATTAGCTGTTGTCTAAATTGCTATTTCAGCTTTTTCACTCCATCTTATTCGTATGATTCTGTATGACACACGCATCCACAATGTTTAGAATTCACATCCTAGCCTTGTATTTAATGTGTTATGCTTGTATTTAATGTATTTGCATTGTTTTTTACTGTTTGTATTTAATGTGCTATGCCCTGTATTTCACTGTATTTCATGTACTATGCATTGTTCCTCACTGTCTTGTAAAGCGCTTTGTGATGGTGCTCCACTATGAAAGGCTCTATATAAAATAAATATTGATTGATTGATTGATTGATTGATCTTCCTACAGCTCTGGCCAAAAGTTTTTGCATCACCTAGAATTTTAGGATTGAGACTTGATAAAAGAAATAAAAACGATAGGAACGGAATTTCGATCTTTTATTTAACCTCATGGAATCGGAGAAACTGCAAAATGATATCGCAAAAAAAAAAAAAAAAAAGCATTTTTCAACTTGTCAGTTTTCCCGTTAAGTATATGGCAAAAACTACAAGGCGGTGTGCAATGTGAACGTCACATTATTCAGCAGCTATGAAGGTTTACTTTATGAATGAGTTAATCCTGGAGGGTGGTGCAGAACTTTTGGCCACAGCCGCACTGTACATGTGTGTGTTTTTGAATCCCGTCTCTCTCTCTCTCTCTCTCTCTCTCTCTCGTGCACTCTGTCTCTCTCTCTCTCCCCCTCATTCTCTCTCTCTCTCTCTCTCTCTGTGCTGCAGAGGCACCTTCATCGTGTACAAGGACGGCGATGTCCTGCACCCCATGGTGAGGGAGCGGGTCTGGCACAACAGCGACTTCAACTTCGATAACGTGCTGGCGGGCATGATGGCGCTGTTCACTGTGTCCACCTTCGAGGGCTGGCCCGCGTGAGTACCTGCCTCCCTGCCTCTGTGAGTCTGATTGTGTGAGTCTGCGTGTCTCTAACTCTGAGTCTGTCAGTGTGTGTCTGTCTCTCTGTGTGTTTATCCGTGTGTATGTTTATTTGTGTGTGTGTGTGTGTATATGAATCTGTCTGTGGGAGTGTGTGTGTCTGTCTGTGTGTGTATGTATATGAATCTGTGTGGGAGTGTGTGTGTGTGTGTGTGTGTGTGTGTCTGTCTTGACACAGAGTTGATGGTTTATCTGCCCCCCCCCCCCCCCCCCCCCCCCCCCAGGCTCCTGTACAAAGCGATCGATGCGAACGCAGAGAACGAGGGCCCAGTCTACAACTACCGCGTGGAGATCTCCATCTTCTTCATCATCTACATCATCATCATCGCCTTCTTCATGATGAACATCTTCGTGGGCTTCGTCATCATCACCTTCCGGGACCAAGGAGAGCAGGAGTACAAGAACTGTGAGCTGGACAAGAACCAGGTACCAGTACAGAGATGCACAGAGGTGCACTGAGACACACACACACTGAGATACACTGAGACCAGGGGGAGCAGGAGTACAAGAACTGTGAGCTGGACAAGAACCAGGTACCAGTACAGAGATGCACAGAGGTGCACTGAGACACACACACACTGAGATACACTGAGACCAGGTGGAGCAGGAGTACAAGAACTGTGAGCTGGACAAGAACCAGGTACCAGTACTGAGACACACACACTGAGATACACTGAGACCAGGGGGAGCAGGAGTACAAGAACTGTGAGCTGGACAAGAACCAGGTACCAATACAGAGACACACACACTGAGATACACTGAGACCAGGGGGAGCAGGAGTACAAGAACTGTGAGCTGGACAAGAACCAGGTACCAGTACAGAGATGCACAGAGGTGCACTGAGATACACTGAGACCAGGGGGAGCAGGAGTACAAGAACTGTGAGCTGGACAAGAACCAGGTACCAGTACAGAGATGCACAGAGGTGCACTGAGACACACACACACTGAGATACACTGAGACCAGGGGGAGCAGGAGTACAAGAACTGTGAGCTGGACAAGAACCAGGTACCAGTACAGAGATGCACAGAGGTGCACTGAGACACACACACACTGAGATACACTGAGACCAGGGGGAGCAGGAGTACAAGAACTGTGAGCTGGACAAGAACCAGGTACCAGTACAGAGATGCACAGAGGTGCACTGAGACACACACACACTGAGATACACTGAGACCAGGTGGAGCAGGAGTACAAGAACTGTGAGCTGGACAAGAACCAGGTACCAGTACAGAGATGCACAGAGGTGCACTGAGACACACACACACTGAGATACACTGAGACCAGGGGGAGCAGGAGTACAAGAACTGTGAGCTGGACAAGAACCAGGTACCAGTACAGAGATGCACAGAGGTGCACTGAGACACACACACACTGAGATACACTGAGACCAGGGGGAGCAGGAGTACAAGAACTGTGAGCTGGACAAGAACCAGGTACCAGTACAGAGATGCACAGAGGTGCACTGAGACACACACACACTGAGATACACTGAGACCAAGGAGAGCAGGAGTACAAGAACTGTGAGCTGGACAAGAACCAGGTACCAGTACAGAGATGCACAGAGGTGCACTGAGACACACACACACTGAGATACACTGAGACCAGGGGGAGCAGGAGTACAAGAACTGTGAGCTGGACAAGAACCAGGTACCAGTACAGAGATGCACAGAGGTGCACTGAGACACACACACACTGAGATACACTGAGACCAGGGGGAGCAGGAGTACAAGAACTGTGAGCTGGACAAGAACCAGGTACCAGTACAGAGATGCACAGAGGTGCACTGAGACACACACACACTGAGATACACTGAGACCAGGGGGAGCAGGAGTACAAGAACTGTGAGCTGGACAAGAACCAGGTACCAGTACAGAGATGCACAGAGGTGCACTGAGACACACACACACTGAGATACACTGAGACCAGGGGGAGCAGGAGTACAAGAACTGTGAGCTGGACAAGAACCAGGTACCAGTACAGAGATGCACAGAGGTGCACTGAGACACACACACACTGAGATACACTGAGACCAGGGGGAGCAGGAGTACAAGAACTGTGAGCTGGACAAGAACCAGGTACCAGTACAGAGATGCACAGAGGTGCACTGAGACACACACACACTGAGATACACTGAGACCAGGGGGAGCAGGAGTACAAGAACTGTGAGCTGGACAAGAACCAGGTACCAATACAGAGATGCACAGAGGTGCACTGAGACACACACACACTGAGATACACTGAGACCAGGGGGAGCAGGAGTACAAGAACTGTGAGCTGGACAAGAACCAGGTACCAGTACAGAGATGCACAGAGGTGCACTGAGACACACACACACTGAGATACACTGAGACCAGGGGGAGCAGGAGTACAAGAACTGTGAGCTGGACAAGAACCAGGTACCTGTACAGAGATGCACAGAGGTGCACTGAGACACACACACACTGAGATACACTGAGACCAGGTGGAGCAGGAGTACAAGAACTGTGAGCTGGACAAGAACCAGGTACCAATACAGAGACACACTGAGACACACACTGAGACACGCACTGAGATACACGCATTGAGATACGCACTGAGATATGTACTGAGACACGCACTGAGATACGCACTGAGATACGCTCTGAGAGACACACTGAGATGCACTGAGATACACTGAGATACGCTTTGAGACACACTGAGATACGCTCTGAGACACACTGAGATACGCTCTGAGACACACTGAGACTCACCCCCCCCCCTTTCTCCTCCCCTCCTCTAGAGGCAGTGTGTGGAGTTCGCCCTGAAGGCACAGCCTTTGCAGCTCTACATCCCCAAGAACAAGCTCCAGTACAAGTTCTGGTCCATGGTGAACTCGACCGGGTTCGAATACATCATGTTCATCCTGATCCTGCTGAACACCATCACCCTGGCCATGCAGGTGAGAGTCTGTGTCACTGCACCCTGCACAGCGCAGGCAATAGGGAATACACTGCTGTACTAGAGGAACTGAGAGCACAAAGCAAACAAGACATAGACTCCCGAAGTCTGGAAGTTCAGTTGAAAACAGGCTCGTCTCAGTAATGAAATACACACAGCCGTGGCCAAATGTTTTGCATCACTCTATAGAATGAACTAATTGTGCTTCATAAAGTCAAATAGAAGCCACGGCAGAGATCAATAATTAACTGAATGACTGACATCCTCTCTCTCCTCCTCTCTCCTCTCCCCTTCTCTCCTCCTCTCCCCCCTCTCTCTTCTCCCCCTCTCTCCTCTCCTCTTCTCTCCTCTCCCCTTCTCTCTCCTCTCCCCTTCTCTCTCCTCTTCCCTTCTCTCCTCCTCTCCCCTTCTCTCCTCCTCTCCCCTTCTCCTCTCTCCTCTTCTCTCCTCTTCTCTCCCCCTTTCTCCCCCTCTCTCCTCTTCTCTCCTCTTCTCTCCCCCGCTCTCCTCCTCCTCTCTCCCCTCTTCTCCTCCTCTCTCTGCTTCTCTCCTCCTCACCCCTCTTCTCCTCCTCTTTCTCCTTCTCTCCCCCTCTGTCTTCCCCTTTCCTCCTCTCTCTCAGCACTATGAACAGTCTGAACCCTTTAACTATGCCATGGATCTCCTGAACATGATCTTCACTGGCCTCTTCACCGTGGAGATGATCCTCAAACTGCTCGCCTTCCGACCCAAAGTGAGTCCAAACTAGGGGAGCGCTGATACTTGATCCCGTGCTTGTCGTCGCCTTTAAGAAATATTCTGCTTTTAAAACAGACCTCTCTGCGCTTTTACAATGCTTCCCTATGCTTTACCAGACCTCTCTGTGCTTTACAATGCTTCCCTATGCTTTACCAGACCTCTCTGTGCTTTACAATGCTTCCCTATGCTTTACCAGACCTCTCTGTGCTTTACAATGCTTCCCTATGCTTTACCAGACCTCTTTGTGCTTTACAATGCTTCCCTATGCTTTACCACACCTCTCTGTGCTTTACCGTGGTTTTACTGTGCTTTGACTAGTGGGAGCTTTTCTAAGGGTCAGTGTTCATATTAAATATCTCTCTGTCCCCCCGTCCCCCTGTCCGTGCCTCATGTCCGGCAGCACTATTTCATGGACGCGTGGAACTCGTTTGATGCTCTGATCGTGGTCGGCAGCGTGGTGGATATCGCCGTCACTGAATTCAATGTGAGTAACGAGACAGGGACCTGCTGTCTGAAACACACACACTTTCAACTCACTTTGAATCATGATCAGTAAAGAAACAGCTAGGACTCTTGGAGATGAACATGAGGATAATAATACAGTAATAATAAATGATACATTGAATGACAAACGTTTCGACTAGCAATCTTTCACCAAAGACACTGAGAAAGACTTCTAGTGCAAACGTTTGCCATTGAATTTATGAAGTTTCTTTTAGTGTTTCTATTGAAGACACTGACAAAGAGACTTCTAGTGGAAACGTTTGCCGTTGAATTTATGAAGTTTCTTTTAGTGTTTCTATTGAAGACGCTGAGAAAGACTTCTAGTGGAAACGTTTGCCGTTGAATTTATGAAGTTTCTTTTAGTGTTTCTATTGAAGACGCTGAGAAAGACTTCTAGTGGAAACGTTTGCCATTGAATTTATGAAGTTTCTTTTAGTGTTTCTGTTGAAGACACTGAGAAAGACTTCTAGTGGAAACGTTTGCCATTGAATTTATGAAGTTTCTTTTAGTGTTTCTATTGAAGACGCTGAGAAAGACTTCTAGTGGAAACGTTTGCCGTTGAATTTATGAAGTTTCTTTTAGTGTTTCTATTGAAGACGCTGAGAAAGACTTCTAGTGGAAACACTTGCCATTGAATTTATGAAGTTTCTTTTAGTGTTTCTGTTGAAGACACTGAGAAAGACTTCTAGTGGAAACGCTTGCCGTTGAATTTATGAAGTTTCTTTCAGTGTTTCTATTGAAGACACTGAGAAAGACTTCTAGTGGAAACGTTTGCCGTTGAATTTATGAAGTTTCTTTTAGTGTTTCTGTTGAAGACACTGAGAAAGACTTCTAGTGGAAACGTTTGCCATTGAATTTATGAAGTTTCTTTTAGTGTTTCTATTGAAGACGCTGAGAAAGACTTCTAGTGGAAACGTTTGCCATTGAATTTATGAAGTTTCTTTTAGTGTTTCTATTGAAGACACTGAAAGTCTGTGCCATGTAACATTAAAAAAAAAAAAAAATCATTTTTTTAAATCTTTTTTTTTTTTTTTTTGTCTATTCCATGTGTGTGCCGATTCATTCCATTGATTTCACCTGCGCTGGATTGATATCATCTTCCATCCTCCACCTTCATCACACTCTCTCTCTCTCTCTCCCTCTCTCTGTCTCTCTCTCTCTCTCTCACTCACTCTCACCCTCTCCAGAACGGGGGTGATCTCGGTCACGAGGTAAACTCCTTCACAGAATCGTCTGTCTGTCTGTGTCTGTCTGTCTGTCTGGTTACATTTGAATTGAGATGCATTTCGGGGGTCCAGTGGAGAAAGGGTCTTGGTACCAGGAGGTTCAAATCCCAGCTCAGCCACTGACTCCCTGTGTGTGTGTGTGTGTGTGTGTGTGTGTGTGTGTGTGTGTGTGTGTGTGTGTGTGTGTGTGTGTGTGTGTGTGTGTGAGACCCTGAGCAAGTCACTTCACCTCCTTGTGCTCCGTCCTTCGGATGAGACGTAAAACAAACAAGCTCCTATTGGAAGTGACTCTGCAGCAGCAGCAGCAGTTGTTGATGATGATGATGATGCAGAGTTCACCCCCCTAGTCTCTGTAAGTTGCTTTGGATAAAAGCGTCTGCTGAATGACTCATTTAATAAAATTGGGTAGAAAAAAAACGGGTAAAATAATCAGAGAAATAAATAAAATATCATAAAAAGTATTACAGATGATCACAAATGGAAAAAAAGGTTTCCTAAGCTGACAAAGTTAAGAAGTTGTTTTTTTTTGAAGCGCAGTTTTGAAGCGGGATCTGCTGTGTCTCTCTGTCTCTCCAGAGCGCGGAGGACAGCTCTCGAATCTCCATCACTTTCTTCCGTCTCTTCAGAGTGATGCGATTGGTCAAGCTGCTGAGCAAGGGGGAGGGCATTCGAACCCTGCTGTGGACCTTCATCAAGTCCTTCCAGGTCATACCCCCTACATCACTTCCAGGCCCTTCATTTCTAAGCCACTGCAATAATAGTGAAGTATTTACAAGCCAGCACATTTTATTAAAAAAAAAAAATCCACCAAGTATACCTGCCACAAAATTTGCTTGATTGGTTCAGGGGCTGTTTTTTTGTTGTATCGCTTGCCTTAGACAACACATGTAACCTAGGCTTGATCTGCCACAGTGTATAGAGGAGCCAGCGCCATCGACTGATCTAGCACTGGGTATCAAATGTCCTTCTGTTTTGCTGGTAATACACTTGCTGTACACAAGGTGGCGCTGGGGCTCCAAAGCAGTGTTCACCCTGTCTGCTCTGCACCAGGTGTGCTTGACCAGGGTTGAGTCACGCAGCAGCAGCAGCAGCAGCAGCAGGGCTCGTGAGAGTTTCTCATCCTGGTTTAACCCTTTCCTCTCCTGTGCTCAGGCTCTGCCGTACGTCGCTCTTCTGATCGCGATGATCTTCTTCATCTACGCTGTCATCGGGATGCAGGTAACAAGCAAGGCTTTATACACCATGGGAGAGCAACCGGACTGATGCGTTATACATGCGACCAACAGCATTAGTTACAAAGGAACATACAGTGAATACGGGTAACTAAACCAGCACAAACTAACAGGGGGCGGAATTCACAATGAACGACTTCAGGACTCGGAAGATATTCAGCTGTTATTCCTGTTGAGATTCAGCCGGGATTCATTAGGAATTTGCGGCCAGTATTTGAAAGTGTTACTGGTGACTGCCACTACAGTGCGTGTGTGTGTGTGTGTGTCTGTGTGTCTGTCTGTGTGTGTGCGTGTCTGTCTGTCTGTGTGTGTGTCTCTCTCTCCTCAGACGTTTGGTAAGATTGCCATGCAGGACGGCACTCAGATCAACAGGAATAACAACTTCCAGACATTCCAACAGGCTGTGCTGCTTCTGTTCAGGTGAGCGGGGCTGCCTAGCCCTAACCCTAACCCTAACCCTGACCCTAACAAGAGAGGAAGCAACATGTTCATTATTAGTGTTATTTTTACTGCCCCATTTCAAATAAAATTTTCGGTAAACTGCACCATAAACAGGAAGACTTCAAAATAGTGTCCGATACTCTTTCTGTCTTTAAAGGATAAAGACATTTTGTTTGTTTCGAGGGGGGTGGGGGATGTTAAAACCCCCAGATCAGAAAAACCCTTACCTATATAGCTTTCCTCTCCCCCCTCTCTGTCCACACTCTCTCCCCCCTCAGGTGTGCGACGGGGGAGGCCTGGCAGGAGATCATGCTGGCCAGCCTGCCGGGGAAGCGCTGTGACCCCGAGTCGGACTATGAGCCGGGGGAGGAGTTCACCTGCGGGAGCACCTTCGCCATCGTCTACTTCATCAGCTTCTTCATGCTGTGCGCCTTCCTGGTGAGGCTCCCATAGGAATCAACCCACACCCCCACACCAACCCTAACCCACACCCCAACCCCAAACCCAACCCCAACCCCAACCCCAACCCACACCCCAAACCCCAAACCTAACCCACACCCTAACCCACACCCCAACCCCAAAGCCAACCCACACCTCAACCCCCAACCCACACCCTCACCCCAACACCACCCCAACCCCAACCCACACCCCCACACCAACCCCAACCCACACCCTAACCCACACCCCAACCCCAACGCCAACCCACACCCCAACCCCAATGCCAACCCACACCTCAAACCCACACCCCCAACCCCAACCCACACCCCCACACCAACCCCCAACACCAATCCCAACCCACACCCAGACTTTCTGATTGGTTCCCGCAGATCATCAACTTGTTTGTGGCCGTCATCATGGATAACTTTGACTATCTGACGCGTGATTGGTCGATCCTGGGGCCGCATCACCTGGACGAGTTCAAGCGGATCTGGTCGGAGTATGATCCCGAGGCAAAGTAAGGATCGCTGGATTCCCCAGCCGTGCATTCCTGACAAACCATCCGGCCGGGGATGAAAAACAGTGGCGTGTGTTTGAGTTTCAGGATCGGTATACTGTGTGTAACTGACAGGAGCAACAGTGGAGTCCGTGCTTTCCTCACTGTGTTTAGGGGTCGTATTAAGCGAGTGACTCTGTGTTTAGGGGTCGTATTTAGTGTCCCGCTCTGTGTTTAGGGGTCGTATTAAGCACTTGGATGTTGTGGCTTTGCTGCGCAGGATTCAGCCCCCCCTGGGATTCGGGAAGCTGTGCCCTCATCGTGTCGCCTGCAAGGTAAGGATTCCAAGAGTTACAAATAAATACATTCTGTACTATAAATACATCTGTACTATAAATACATCTGTATTATAAATACTAAGCCAAGTTTACCGCTAATTTTAAAATATATATGTCTTGTAGTTTAATGCTTTTAATGCTTTTGAAAAAAGGCCTCGTTATAAATATATATCGTTAACCAGAAAGGTTGAAAAAATAATCATGTTCTCTTTACATTTTTTTTTATAAAATATAAGTTTGTATTGTATTGAAGTCTGTTCATGGATGGGAATACGACTCCTATTGCACAGCAGCTTAACCCATTCCAGGTTTTACTACCAGCTTGATCAGCCCCAGTGTGTCTAGGCAACAAGCTCAGGTGTGTCTTATGATCACACTGCTATGCAACGGGAGCCTTCTTTCCATCTGCTGTTGCTTTACCCTTTCCTCAGTCCTTCTTAGGCCCATTTCATCTTACGTGTGTTCCAATTTGGAACACACACTCTCCCTCACACACACACACACACACACACACACACTCTCACTCACACGCACACACACACACACACCTGCATTGTAATGTAGGCTGTGGATTGGGCCCTTACCTGGTGTGTGTATCTCTGGTGTCTGTGTCACTGGTGTCTGTGTCTCTGCTCTGTCTCTCAGAGGCTGGTGGCGATGAACATGCCTCTGAACAGCGACGGCACGGTCACCTTCAACGCCACACTCTTCGCTCTCGTCAGGACCGCACTGAAGATCAAAACCGAAGGTCAGTCCCACAGCCAGGCAGTGACAATCACACTTAATTACAGTGACAATCACACTTACAGTGACAATCACACTTAATTACAGTGACAATCACACTTAATTACAGTGACAGTGACCTGTTGTCAGCCCCGGTTTTCTCGTGCGTGCGTGTGTGTCACACTGACAAAGTCAGACGTCGTGTTGGATATATCCTCTCACCTGCCCCTCCCTGGCCTCTCCTGAGACAGGTAACCCAGAGCAGGAGAATGAGGAGCTCCGCATCGTCATCAAGAAGATCTGGAAGAGAATGAAACCCAAGATCCTGGACGAGGTCATTCCTCCACCCGAGGGTAAGAGATACAGCACAGTGAAAGCATTGTAAAGCACAGAGGTCTGGTAAAGCATAGGGAAGCATTGTAAAGCACAGAGAGGTCTGGTAAAGCATAGGGAAGCATTGTAAAGCACAGAGAGGTCTGGTAAAGCACAGGGGAGCATTGTAAAGCATAGAGAGGTGTGGTAAAGCATATTAAAAAAACAAACCATTGTAAACTAAAACCTTATAAAAGTGCCCCACAGTAGAAGCACAGAGTAATACAGCACAGCATGAGATATGGCAATGTGACAAGTTTTTTTTATTCTGGAGTCCAATTGAGTCTGCGGTTCTCTCTTTCTCTATAAAGCATGTTAATAAACATGGCAAGCCAGGGTAAATGCATAGTATAACCACGGGCAAAGCACGGGAGGGGAACTGAACAAATCCTGTGTGAATCGTTTCCTGCTCACTGCCACTGCGTTGCGTGTTTTCCCGGGAGCAGACGAGGAGGTGACTGTGGGAAAGTTCTACGCCACGTTCCTGATCCAGGACTACTTCAGGAAGTTCCGGAAGAGGAAGGAGAAAGGCATGCTGGGAGAGACGGAGCCCAGCAACTCCAACACACTGCAGGTGAGAGACGAACGGAGCGGATATTAAACAGCAGTGTGGAGATGCACCAGAAACTGTGACCCAGAAAACAACATTATTACTATTATTATTATTATTAATGAGTCATCTAGCAGGGGGACTAGGGGGTGAACTATGCATCATCAACAACTGCTGCTGCTGCTGCTGCAGAGTCACTTCCAATAGGAGCTTGTTTGTTTTACGTCTCATCCGAAGGACGGAGCACAAGGAGGTTCAGTGACTTGCTCAGGGTCACACACAGTGGCTGAGCTGAGATTTGAACTCTGCATCATCATCATCAACTGCTGCTGCTGCTGCAGAGGCACTTCCAATAGGACCTTGTTTGTTTTACATTTCACCTTGCTTAAATTAATCAATATCTCCATCGAGCCCTCCAGGACGTGGACTGACTGGACATTTACCTGGAGAACCACTCATCCGAGTGTGATGAAACTGGTTGTTGATGTTATTGAGAGTGTCAGATTCTGGTGATCCACTGTGTCATCACACTGCTAGTCACTGACTTGCTTGTCGATTTGAATATTGATTACTGGTTATAGATTATTGGTTTGGTTATTGACAGGCTGGGCTGCGCACTCTGCAGGATTTGGGCCCGGAGATTCGCTTGGCCATGTCATGTGACATGGAGGCGGGGGAGGAGGCGGGGCCAGCAGAAGAAGACGACGCCCACTATAAGGTCAGCAGTGAGGTCATCTTTACAGTGCCAGATTTTTGTGTACAATTATAATTGTACACAAAAATTATATAAAAAAAAATTATAATTGTGTTTCTATTGAAGACGCTGAGAAAGACTTCTAGTGGAAACGTTTGCCATTGAATTTATGAAGTTTCTTTTAGTGTTTCTATTGAAGACACTGAGAAAGACTTCTAGTGGAAACGCTTGTAAGGGTCATCTTTACCCCCTCTATTTGTTTGTTTGTTTGTTTGTTTGTTTGTTTGTTTGTGATACAGAACGACAGCGTCTTCTCAAACCACTCTGACCAGCCCCCCCGGGCAGACGCAGCTCCCTGGCAACCCAGTCCACACACTCCACGGGCAGCGCCAACGGGGGCGGGGGGGGAGCAGGAGGGGGCGGGGGAGAGACCATCTCCAACGGAGGGGTGGCTCACCGTCGGGGTCTCCATCGTCAGCCTGCACAAGAGCCAGCCCACGGGACAGACCATCAAGCACAGTGACACTGGGGGAGCAGAGGAGCCCACAGCCACACGCAGCCACAGCCAGCGCCCCCCCAGCACGGGTGCAGTGGACCGGCTCCCAAAGCCGCCTGCAGCAGGTGAGGGCATCGCTTTTGCCCACAGCTGTACAAACAGCAGGCTGGACTTGCTTTTTAAGTAATATTACATTAAATCCTTCTTTTTTTTTTCTATCTGAAATAAAGTAGAGTTCGCTACAATGACAGATACTTGAGGTAAGGGTTTCAAAATGGGGTCATTGTGTTTGATTTCACATCCGTGCATTCATCAAGCCATTTCAACATTTTCATCTTTCTGCCTCGTCATACATTGCGTTCGTGTGACTTTGACATGAAGGAAGGTTAGGTTTTTGTTCGCCCTCATCACCTGTTTTTATTGCAATACCAGGACAGCCTTTGAGGTGTATTTTAGACCCAGGAGGCTTGCTGGGCCAGTGGTTAAAGAAAGGGATCCTAGTGTTCGCTAGCATCCCTTTAAACCGGCGTCTTTATACTGTTGAAGAGGGGGTTTGGGTAGTTTATTTATTTATTTAATTTTTTTCCAGCGCTTTCCAGTTTGCCGTGTCTCAGTGTTTGGCGATTTAATGACCGTTGGGTTTTGGAGATTCTCTGTACTGATATTCCTGCCTGTCCCCCCCTCCCTGCCCCCCAGGAGAGACTCCGGTGAGGGGGACCCCACTGCGTCTCGGAGGGAGGAAGTGATCCTGGAGCAGCTGGGAGAGGAGACCTACTCCGGAGAGCAGGGATACTACAGCAGAGAGGAGGACTCGGAGAGCACAGCATCCAGAGAGAGGTACAGCCTCCAGAGAGAGAGAGGAGAGACAGGGGCACAGCCTCCAGAGAGAGAGGAGAGGGGGGGTACAGCCTCCAGAGAGAGAGGAGAGACAGGGGCACAGCCTCCAGAGAGAGAGGAGAGAGGGGGTACAGCATCCAGAGAGAGAGGAGAGACAGGGGCACAGCCTCCAGAGAGAGAGGAGAGAGGGGGGTACAGCATCCAGAGAGAGAGGAGAGACAGGGGCACAGCCTCCAGAGAGAGAGGAGAGGGGGGTACAGCCTCTAAAGAGAGAGGAGAGAGGGGGTACAGCCTAGACAGAGAGGAGAGACAGGGGTACAGGCTCGGGAGTGAGCTTTTCATTATGAGTGAACACTGCTCACTTGTGCGCTAGTAAGAGGGAGTGAATTGCCTTATACACACGATCAACATCGTTAGTTCCAAAGGAACATGGAGTAAATGAAGTCTGTTTGTATGCGTCTCCCTCAGGCAGCTCTGCACAGACGACCCGCCCCTTTACCCCGGACTCCGAGAACACATCTATGATGGACAGGTGCCAAGCCCCACCCTCTACGGTGGTCACTATGGCAACGGCTATGGCGAGGGCCAGCGAGCAGCGAGGAGACGCCTGCTCCCCCCACACCCACAGGTCAGCTACCCCCCATACAATATCCGTTGAGATTATTCAAATCATAAACGTTGACAGATAAAGTTAACTCAAAACATCCAAGTTTAGCAGAGAGGGAGAGAGGGAGAGAGGGAGGGAGGAAGGAGGGGGAGAGAGAGGAGGGAGAGAGATGAGAGGAGGGAGAGAGATGAGGGGAGAGAGATGAGAGGAGAGAAAGCAGCCTGCTAGGTGAAGTAGTAGGATGGGACACTGGGAACATTAAAAAAAAAAAAAAGAAACTGGATTCTGTGCTTTTAAATTAGTCCGGTGACCTC
>NW_026708554.1:0-46662 GCF_902713425.1 Acipenser ruthenus | reverse complement strand
TCGGTATGGAGGTCCACCTCGGGGCCCCTGTCGATCCCTCCAAGCGACGTGTCCCCAGCTAGAAAGGACACCAGTTTAGACTTTTTTTGCCAACCTGGAGCTCAAAAGCTATTGGAAATACAACCTTGACATGCCATCATGCTGAAAATGTGAAAATTTGTTGAAAATGTAGCATTTGAAAACGGGTTGCTCCCTGTGGAAGAGGACCCCCAGACATGACCCTAGGAAGTTCAACCCGATTTCTAGGCCCCGGGGTCATGGAGATATGACCCCAAAAAGGGTAGTTTTTGGACATTTTTGACAGAGCGTATCTCGGGTTCTGTGGGGGTTAGGAACTTGATTTTTTTTTTGCGTTGTGGCCCCATGGGGCCCCGCACAAGGAGTCACCATTTTCATGGTTCAAATGCCAGGACAGCTTGGCAAAGTGAATTTTTTCATCATTACATGAGTTTTTGGGTGAACCACCACACCTTTTTAGGGGGTGGTTTGGGGTGCTCCCCCGAGTCTATATCACTTTGAATGGTGGTTCTACGTGCTCGGTTTCGAGAGATATGCCTGAAAATGTGTTTTATAACACTGCCATAGACATGAATGGGGCTGAATACCCGAAAATATATTTTGCAAAGAATTGCTACGGTGGGTGTATGCGTGCAGGGGTTGCATGGTGGTGTGTGCGTGCAGGGGTTGCATGGTGGTGTGTGCGTGCAGGGGTTGCATGGTGGTGTGTGCGTGCCAGGGTTGCATGGTGGTGTGTGCGTGCAGGGGTTGCATGGTGGTGTGTGCGTGCAGGGGTTGCATGGTGGGTGTATGCCTGCAGGGGTTGCATGGTGGGTGTATGCGTGCAGGGGTTGCATGGTGGTGTGTGCGTGCAGGGGTTGCATGGTGGTGTGTGCGTGCAGGGGTTGCATGGTGGTGTGTGCGTGCAGGGGTTGCATGGTGGGTGTATGCCTGCAGGGGTTGCATGGTGGGTGTATGCGTGCAGGGGTTGCATGGTGGTGTGTGCGTGCCAGGGTTGCATGGTGGTACACGTGTGTGGGGGGGAATTGGAGTTCAGGTTTTGCGCACAAGAGGGGCGGGGAAAAGACTGGGAAGCGTAGGGTAAAAGAAAAATTACTACAGTCATTTATTTTCACTTTCGACTCCCAGTCTCCTTTCCCTCACTTTATGATTTTATTTTGTGATTATTTAATTATTGTCAAAATAAACGGCCGTCATCTACTCACAGTTGCAGTCTCATTTCTGTCCAAAAAGAACCTGAAACACTACAATATATTGATGGACGTTACATAAGAAAACGAGATGTCCTTTTTTCGGAATACCACGTTCCTTCCCAAAAATGTGTTTTAATATTAGCCTTTAATAAAGGAAAACGACTGCTTAAATTAATTTTCATGTATCTATTTCAGTGCATTGTAGTTTCTTCATATAATAAGAAATGCGTTTTTTAACATTTACATTTTTGTTTTTTTCATTAAAAAAAAAAAAAAAGATTTCTGGGGAGAGTAAAAAATACATGAACTTTGATTAATGTACTAAGGGTTACTCTCAAATGAATTCACGATCCAGTTTATGGTAAACTGTGCATGCATGACTTAACAGCTGTCAGCTGATTCCCCTAAACTGGGCTGAATTCGGAAATGCAAAGCGGCCCAGAATTTGGGACGTTATCTAAAAACCAAGGCTGCCCAGAATTTGGGACGTTATCTAAAAACCAAAGCGGCCCAGAATTTGGGACGTTATCTAAAAACCAAAGCGGCCCAGAATTTGGGACGTTATCTAAAAACCAAGGCGGCCCAGAATTTGGGACGTTATCTAAAAACCAAAGCGGCCCAGAATTTGGGACATTATCTGAAAAGCAAAGCGGCCCAAAATTTGGGACGTAAATGAAAACAGGGGCAGTCTATATGTAAAACTGTGATTACATTAGAGATAAACTAATGTATCCTGTAACAAAACTGCAATAGCGTATATGTTTTATATTAAAATATATCGCAAAAACGATTATAGATATATGCTACTTGAAAGAAAAAAGTACACCACAACAGAAAGCCAATTCTTACATTCGTGCATAACATGATAATTTATATAAAGTAATTCATC
Source organism: Acipenser ruthenus (assembly GCF_902713425.1). Taxonomy (NCBI): domain Eukaryota; kingdom Metazoa; phylum Chordata; class Actinopteri; order Acipenseriformes; family Acipenseridae; genus Acipenser; species Acipenser ruthenus. Next base: position 44,562 of record NW_026708554.1, on the reverse strand, counting down.
ATAGTTTGTAATATCAGTACAGTGTAATACCACATTATATTTTAATGGTAAGGTTGTGGAAAGCAGATCACTCTCTCTATCTGATCACAATGTTAAAAATGCCTGCACGCTTTTCCACTCGTGTGACGACATATTCATGTGACAGACATGGACCAATCAAAACGCGAGACTGTTATGCGGTTCCATCCCAAAAACCGGGCCTGTGTCATACCTCCATGTTTGACTTAAACCTCACAATCTGACACGGCGGAAAACCGCGGTTGCCCAATGCGTGCCTAGATAGAAAATAAATAATTCGCTTTTTTAAAAATAACTACCTCACTGACAATTCGCTTTACGTTAACAGGCTATATAAATTACAAGATGGTACTTCATTCTATGCAGACATAAGTGCTGTAATTACATGAGGTCAGACAAAATGTACTGCTCTATGTTTTTTTCTTTAGGCGAGGTCCTGTGATACTGAGGCTTGGAAAGGGACATTCTCACTGCCTGTTGGGAAATGTAGTCACGAGGGGGGGGTGTTGCAGTGTTGTCAATTCATTTGGCCCAAAAAAAGCATTTTTGATACGATTTAATAAAAGACAACGCAACCTTCAACATCAAGAAACAAACCACGTAAAAGGCAGTTCATTGTCCTTTTAAGTAGAAAAAACAGACAAAATGTTTACACAAGTATATAAAAAAAAATACAGGACGAACTCATATTTCAAGATGATCTGTTTGGGAACCGAAGTCTGTCATGTTTCCTTCTTGACTGCTTTACGTACACACGCTGACCATGGAATGAAGATAGTTAGATAGAGAACAAAGTCGCAGGTCAGCCAGTGAGCCCTGTGTAATATCGTATATTTATATATCATAAATCAGTGTATATTCTCTAAGAATGGCAAAAATGCTGAAAATCATTCAGACCCCGAGGAATCACTGGAAGAAGTCTGTGTTCGGGGTCTGTGTAGTATCCTACGGGGGGCATTGGCTCTATGATAAACACTTGTGAATAGGCATTTTGCATTGGTCAATAATTACAATCATAATTTTATTACGTTTTGAACATAAGTACTTGGTAATTTCTGAAAAAAAGTGTACTGCAGTATCTTTCCTATTAGCTACGTTATTTACTTAGTGGCTGCTTATAATATACTTATATATTCATATTATTAAGGGGTCCGAGTAAGCAAAGATGGGCAAAAGAATCTCCACTCGCTGCAAATAGTTTGTGTTGGCACTGTGTCTCCTTTTTAACACCCATTCGCCTAGCTTTCATGAACTTAAAATGAAGACGTTTCTTTAAAATAATTTATTTTAGTTCATGAAAGACAGCTTCAGCCTCCAATTTGATGTGACAGTGAAGGTAGCTGTTCTATTGACAGCTGACTGACAGGTGTCTTTGGTTATATTTTCAGTGACCATTTATTGCGGAGGGCAGCATGACAGGAAGCTTTGGTGAGAGATTTATTTGGTTTTTTTAAAATTTTTAAATAGATGAAAAGTTAAGGAGAATAGTTTTAATAAATCAGATATTTACATTTACTTTAAGTTTATTGGCTATAAAGACATTACATTTTGAGTTATTAGAGACCATTCAATTATATATCCCACTCCTCTTGTATATTATTTGTGTAATACCCTGATGTATTATACAAATAGTTGATGTTTTATTTATTTCTTTACAGAGTAGACTTTTTTTATACACATTATACACCGTTTTTGTTCTAAATTATAGGCAATTATCTTTAATTTTTCTTAATTTGTTTGGGTTTTCTTCTGTTTAGAAATTTGGCCAGCAGCTGATCCCAGCGAATGTGCAGCTTAAAAAAACCAGCATCATCCTCAACCCCGCAGCCTGCAGTAGGTAAGCCGACCGTCACGAGGGTTCCTCGTTTTCCGTGTCTATTTTTGAGGAGCTTACAACGCGCCACAATAAATCACTCCCCTCCTAGAGTAATGTATTTGTTTCTTCAATGAAACATCTTGAAACCTATTAATTCTCAGTTTCTGCCACTTGATGCAATAACGAGCAGATATACCCAAGTAAACAAAAAAAAAGTGAATTAGTTTCATATCAACTTCTAAATGAAACCCCCAGTGTACTAACCAGTTATTCAGTTGTATATTTCTCTTTTATGTAGAATAAGTTCTAAACTTATTACCAATACAGTACTGTTATTTTCTTTAGTGTCTCTCCTGGCAGAATTCTCCAATAAGGGCCTAAGGGGCTTCCTACATGTCTTAATCATTTGGTGCTTGTCCGACAGGGTTTGTGCTAGACATGATCCAGACCCAGCTTCTCTGCTTACAGCCTTATATGTCTCTGCCCCTGCTACTGTGCATTCAAGTCAGGCTGTGTTTCAGAGTCAGAAAGGACAAATACATTGAAAGACAGGTTTTTACAAGAATTTCTGTCTCCCTCTCTTCCCAGGAAAGCAAGCAGTTTTTCTGAGAAAAATGCAGGTCCCATATTACACTTGGCAGGCATAGAGGTGACACTAGTTAAGGTAAAAGGAGATCAAGCATACATTATTTCCTGTCAGTAACCAACCAGCTGCTTCCCCAGATGACTGACATGCTTTGCAGCCAGTAAGATGTTTTGACCGAAAAGACACTGCTGGGTTGAAATGACCTAGGAAGTATGTTATGTGGATCTGTTTGCGCCAGCACTTCCTGCATCATTTTACCTCAGAAGTGTCTTCTGAGTCAAAGCATGCTACAGGCTGAAGGCTTGTTAGTCAGTAGGGAAAGCAACGGATTGGTTATTGACAGGAAAGAAGCCAGTGAAGAGGTGGGGACAGTTTCACCCTCCAGGTGAAATAACCCATGAAGTGCAAGACGGTCTAAAAGCTTGGCTTGTAAACAGTTATTTCTATAATGTAATGTAGTACCAGATGTCGTGTTTTAAAATGAAAAGATATGTTTCTTTTAGAACTGCACATTTGAGACCTATATAATGAATGGATGTATGTAGTGGAAAAATGTATAGAACTATTTTGTTACTAAGTTACTTTTAAGTTGGCACATTCTCAGCCAGTTTTTAGTCAAGTATACTGAAGCCCCAGACTATAAAGAATATATTAGCCTGTGAGATTAGCAGTTTTTCTGTCACTGACCCTGCACTTCCTGTCACCCTCAGGATGGTGCTGGTTTCTACAGCATTGACAATGAGGAATACAAGGCCATGCCGGTCGAGGTCACACTGTTGCCATGGAAACTTTTTCTGCAATTCCGCCCGTAAACAGGAGTTGCTGAACTAGGCACAAGGCATGAAAGGAAAGGAAATCAGAAGAGTCTACTGAAGCAAAACTCCTTAGACTTGGTAGTGAGATGCATACGCAGTGTTACTGTACCCTGTATATGGTTTTGCCCACTATCCCTTACACAGACGTTGTATTCACAGTCTTTGGATAAGATACTTGAATAGCCAGTATGCATGCTTTCCATTTATGATCCATATCAGAACGTCCAGTTTTGCTTGCATGAGGATGGGCTTCATATTCTGACTAAAATGAGTTATTCTATTTGGGCCGGGCCTACTTATTAAGACTCCATTGATTTCTCTGTGTCTGAGAGGCTTACTGGTTCTCATTTAAGGGTCTGTAAATGATGGATCCTCATTGGCTGAGGCTGTTAAATGTAACCTAAAAACATCTGGTTTCAGACTCTGATCACTAATTTTGGATTATTTTATCTAAAAGTAGTTAATCAGTGTCTGTGAAACTAGCTGTAAAGGTTTAAACTAGCATATACAACTTCAATGCGAAAAGTTGAGTTTATTATGCCATCTTTGTTTAATTCAGTGGCTTTTCACACCATATTCAATTACAGTGGTTTACAGTGTGCCAAGACTATAAATGAGGAAACTTTTTGCTGAATGCAAGATCCTCCTGAAACAGGTCAATTTGTTTTAACGTTTAAGATTTTTGTTTTCGTTTTACTGTCTTACAGCCTTACTTCAGATTCCCTCAAAATAAATTTAGACTCACCGAAGAATTTTGCCTGAATATTGAATGTTAAGATATCTTCTTTTTTTTTCTGTGTATCCTAATTATTGTCTTATTTTGTAATGTAAATATCATGCATTGTAAGATGATGTACTGTATTTTGTATTAAATATACAATGTATGTCACCATCCAACAAGTATTAGGACTGATGAATAAATCCTAAATACCTCGGTATCCCTGAAGAGATTTTTATTGTTACACCAGTAATTTCTGCCAGGGGGAGTGTCCCGGTGTGGTTCAACAGCCATGTGGTGTGCAGGGGGACTCGTACTGTACAGTCGCCTTGCAACTCTACAGTGCCCCCTACTGGACAGATGCCTGGTGAACTCAGTCAGACACCTGCAGGGCTGGCAATTCCACTCTAGGAGACTGTATCCACTGTCAAGCTCCTGGGTATAAAGAGGCAATTGGCTTACCGAAAGGATCGGAGGTTGTCCACTGACCTTCAGTTCTGAGCGGTTGTAGGGAGTTGCTGTGGTGAGGGAACATAATTGGACATTCTAAATTGGGGGGAAAACGTAATGAATGTAAAAGATGCCTGCCAGAAAGAAAAATGTCTACTGCAGACTTAAAAATAAAATGAAACACAACAGCTTTTAGAATTATGAAAAAAAATTCACAGCTTTTATTTATTTACATAACTTAATGAAACAGGTTTGTCCACTCACTTGAACCTTATGAAACTCATTAGCAGATCATTTTTTATCCTTTATCTGCTTTAAATATTATGTTTTGCTGAATCATCCCCATCTCAAATACCGTAAAATATTTCCATTCAGTTTCAAACTTTTCCATTCACCCACATACAGTACATACAATTACAATGGAAATATGTGAATATAAAAACCTGGCTACTGGTACACTTTGGTTAATTTGTTTTTAGTGGGATGTTTATAAAAGGTCAAGCAGCCAAATAACCAGAAGAGTTTAGACTGGAAAATAATTTTTGTTTTAATTTTACAGACAGTTATGTTTTGTAATTTAGCTTAACAGCAAAGATTAATTGGACTGTATTTTCTTTCTTGCAGCTTGATTCATCCAATATTCAAACTAGGTATTTAATAGACTGCAGGTAAAAAGGCCCTTATTCCTGACCCAAAAGCAGGCACTGGCTACAGCATATCAGGGAAATAGCATGGAAATTACATTTTTAACTCTTATAACTGTTTGAAATAATGAAGCATTTTTCCTTATTAATGTTGCTCCTCCCCATATTCTGCTCGGATAGATTGCACTTGTGGTTATTTTCTAAGTTGGTTCCCTGGTCCAACTCTAGGCCATGTTTCTCTGCAGTCCTTAGTGGTTGCAAATTCACTGATGTAAGTGGTCAATCTGGCCTTCGTCTATCACAGGGTTCTTTTGTTTTTATTATTTCACACAGAATACCTTCATACAAACAACTTTGAGTAACATGCTTATGGTGAACTAATGGCAGAGGCTTTGCTGCTTTACGTGATATTACATTTATTTGTTGTTTGTGACCAGCTGAAACGCAGCCTGATTTGAATGTAGCAGGAATGGAGAAATCCAAGACTGTAAGCAGAGAAGCTGGGTGTCAAGCATATCCAGCACCAGCCTTGACGAATTTCCAGCAGAATGACCCTAATCCGCTCCAAACAAAGACTTTATTCAAGAGGTGAGTGATTTATCACGGTACTTTGTGCACTCCTCAAAAACAGACACCAAAAACAATGAACCCTAAATCAGCCAGCTAGTAAAACCCAGTGCACATGTGCAAAAGAACATCACTCTACACAATCCCTCCAGTTAGCTTTAAGCCTAACTGATATAAAACCTTTACGCAATCAATGTAAAAATTAAAAACACATACAAAGAGAACATAATCACACAACAGCAATGACTGTCACTTCAGAGACCAGATCAGTTGACAATACCACTTCCCCACAGGGAGAGCATCAAGAAATAAATATATTGTTTTTTTCTTAAAACATTAAATAAATATGTTTTCCCTTGATATATATATATATATATATATATATATATATATATATATATATATATATATATATATATATATATATATATTTATATTCACAAAAGCTTGTTCCAACAAGTCTCCCCAAGGTACTTTACAGTTCTTTTGTGCTGCTTGTACAAGGTATTTTAGAAAGTTGGTACACATCACATTTTGTTACGGAGTCAAAGGGTCAATTTATTATTATTTTTTTCAAGATTGTTTTAAAGAAACCCCAGAAATGAAGATATGATCCTGACTTTCCCAGGAAGGAAAATGGTCCAAGATAAGAATCTTTCCTACAAGTGACATCCATAAATTAAATATTTACTATGGAAGTTATTTTAACCTCTGATGGAACTACCATAGGGTTTATTTTCAGTAATGGACTAGTCTGTTGTAGGGATGGGGCGAATACAGCGGTTCCGGATAATTTTCCTTTAAGGTCTCACTGAAGCGACACATTTCATTTGAAAGCCGGTTAAACTTTTAAATCACACAATTAGGTTGTGCTCCAAAGTGCTTTCAATTAAAAACACATTGTCACCTTTTAATCTGTAGACAGGTGAGTTTCGCGTGGCCGAAGCAGATCCACATTATAAACACATAAGCATAACAATAGTGTGTAACATCTTCAGGTAGGGTTTAAAAAAAATAAAAAATAAACTGAACCGACATTTAATTTGAACATGGTGACGCTCTTGAATTATGTCATTAGGTTCTGCAGAGTGCTTTCCATTCAAAGGGAATTGTCGGCTTTTAACTGGCCAGTTATCATCGTGTATGTTTTGCCTCATCTCAATTTAAAACTTTTAAATCTCAACATCAACAGATCGAAGAATTGTAACAAGATGGATTTTTTTAAACCCTACCTGAAGACGTTACACACTATTGTTATGCTTATGTGTTTATAATGTGGATCTGCATCGGCCACGCGAAACTCATCTGTCTACAGATTAAAAGGCGACAATTTGTTTTTAATTGAAAGCACTTTGGAGATTATACACACAGCACAACATAATTGTGTGATTTAAAAGTGTAACCGGCTTTCAATTGAACTGTGTTGGTTCAGTGAGACCTTAAAGGAAAATTATTCGGAAATGCTGTATTCGTCCCATCCCTAGTCTGTTGCAATATTATTTTTCTATGTGTACTGAATGAGGTCCACTTGTGCAATTTTGCTAGCTTTTAATGCTTTGCATCCATTTTTAAAACAACATCATACTTATACAATATATACATACTTCGTGATGCATCACATCTTGCAATGCTAATCAACAAACTGAACACTGAAGTTGTTTAACAATGGCGCTCACATTAAGCAAATTACCCCAAAAACAGCCTGCATAGGATTCGATACACAGGAAAGAAATATGAATGTAACAATAAACAATTTCTACAAATGTAAGCTTAGTTAGTTAAAACAGCTTTCATAGCAAATATTTTATTTTTGGCCGTCACTCGTAGGCAAATGTATCATATTGTAGACCTTTGCTTTTTCTTTTTCTAAAACAGTCATGTGCAAATGTATTAGAACACCTCAACAGTTGTCATTTATATCCTTTATATATGTACCTGCATGAAAACCTCTGGGGGTGAGAATTTCAATTTTTTGTCAGTAATCAGTGATATAGAACAATAGGCACTCATGTGGAAATGTTCGACCACTTTGTGATTTAATTAGACATCTTAAACACCTTCTAAGTCTCGTGCATTTTATCATTTGTGGCTATGTATTCCTTTTCTCTTACCATTATAAATTAATTGCATGTGTAGCCTATTAAAGTCATCATTTAAATTAGACAATCACTAATTTGCCTATTTTGACAATTTTCCAAGACGTTCATTACAGTGGTCTGATTTCATATGCACAACAAATCAAAACAACAGAAGCAAAGGGGTGTTCTAATACATTTGCACACTACTGTATATCCAATAGCTTTGTGGATACAGGTCACAGACACTGAGCCACAGTCACACAGAGGCACACAGGCGGACAGCCCCTCAGCTCAGGGGCAGCAGGGGTTGTCTATGACCAGCATGACATCGATGCCGTACACCTCCAGCAGGTCGATGAGGAAGCTGCGGTCTCCCTGGGGGTCCAGCCCCATCCCCCGCATGTGCTCCTCCGTCAGCGTCTTGTCCTGGCTGGCCGACACCTCCGACAGTATCTGGAATATCCGGTTATTCTGCTCCATGAAAAACCTGGAATGCAGGGCATGTCAAAATACAAAACACAAAACCAATCACATGAAAGTCATTAATATATTCTGTAACACATTGATCACAAAATGGTGGTGCCAGAAAACCCCTAAAGTGTGATTACAGTAGGAACGCCTCCACTAAGTCCCCCGTTGCTGAAGGATAATACAGCGATGTCGTTGACATTAGATCAAATTAGTGCAGTATCATTAAAAAGCAAGTCACGATGCTCTAAAATCACTGTAATCACATGGAAAACTGACATAATGTACATGCCAACAGACGTCCACATGCAGATTCTGATACATTAATTGGACAAACAGTTCTCGAGATATAGGAAAGATCTATAAAGTGTGACCAAAGTGCATATTGCAGGCTCCACTATATCCAGGATAATAACTACAACATGGGGGTTTAATGATCTACATAGTGGCTAAAAACACTATATATGATTAAACAAAAAAATCGATATGAAAATCAGGTTTGTAAACTTAGAACAAGGGTATTACAATCTGCCACATGCGCTTCAATTAGAAGTCTTGTTTGAAGACACTGAGACTCTTCTCAAGAAATTGTATAGTTTCTTTTAGTAAGTCAATAAATTAATTGGGCATTATTGATATTTTTACAATAATTTATTGCTCTTCCAACCACACACAGCATTGCATGACCCTCCCATGTAAACCACAGCTACTTACAGAATGAAGAGGTCCTCTTCATTGGAGCTACAGTCCCGGTCTACCTCCTGGGAGTAGAGCAGCATCTGCCTGTAGGGAAAAGCCCAAGGGCAGGAGCTTGTTAAACACAACCCAGTTACTGTACAACCACCTTCCATGTGCATTTCAATTCCACTGCGCTTGTGGGACAGGATCAGGCCGTGCATATAGAGTACATTAATTATTTCATTACAAAAGACGATTTAAATATATTTTGTCCACTTCTGTTCAGCAGAAACCTGGTGTAGCAAATACTACTGGTTAGATCAGCCAAAGTGTCTTTATATTAGTAAGCGCCAGCCTCATCTGGAGCACTGCAATATATTGCCAGGAATACCAAAGGAAACTTGATCCAAAGTGGCAATCACTCGATGGTGCTGGATCTCACTTCTCTGAAGGTGTGGCTGATCTAGGAGAGCAGCTTCTGAACTCTGGAGAAAGCCCCTTAACAAAGACTCATCAAAAAATGAAAAAAAATACCAGTGTTTGAGCAATTTCAATAAGAACCACTCAGAACAACTGCAAAAGGTCAAAAGGAAAGAGGACGGTATAAAAAAAGTAAAGTGTCATTTGAAGCTATTTACTTTTACGTTTTTTATGCATTATTCAGCAAACGTGAATCAGAAGCATCTCTCATTTATATTTAAAGCGTACTTTGCCCAAATTTATAATATTCAGCAGTAGGCTGCTGTACATTTTCTATTTGATTCCTTCATATTATATTATGATATTCAATGACCCTTCACATGTTGTGTTAATTAAGGTCTGAATTAAATCAAAATGTATGACCTTGCCATTGCCTTTACAGTGGCTATGGCACCGCCATAAGTTTGATATAATCAAGTCCCCAAACGTAAGTACGCCATTTCTAATTAATAGTGATAACAAAAATAGGTTAAACAAATGCAGCAAAGGAATGAACCAATGAACATTTTGGCCATTTATGGCACCCAGGGGAGGATAATGTTTCATGATGTACATAATCTGCAGTGCAGTCTGCACTCCGACTGTTAGTTGTATGAAGATGAAATGTCATTCCAGGGCAGCCCCTACGCAGATTAGCATGTTCTGTGTTCCGGTACCTTTGTTCGCTGAGTTTACGATACTTGTCTCGGTCGGCACCATTTATCCTCAGCAGCGGTTGCAGGTTCTCGTGATGCGTTCTTACATTCTGATTGTCCACATATACATCATACAGACCCTTCTTCTCCTCAAAAATCTTCTCTGTCGTACCTGAGAAAAAAACAGATGCCAACTTATGAAAAGAGAAAATAGTAGCATGTGCCGAGCGTAGAGAGGCAGACATTTCTGCTGCTAGCCCCTAGAAATTAAAAGGTTCTTAAGCTCTGGCAAGCCAATTACCTCAATTTTGCTGTTCAATTTATAATTTTGCTAATTGTAAACACACTGCATTTAGAAATTAAAAAACCTAAATAAAAATATTTCAACACTTTTTTCTTTTTTTTTTAATTTGAAATTCTATTTTTTTTATTAGAAAATTGTGTTTTAGGATCTCTTACTTGTTTTTTACTTACATTGTTACTAGTCTGCAACTATCAAAACATAAAATGCTGTGTAGTATCCAATAATTCATTATTTAAACCTCAAAACCCATTTGCACATACAGTAATGGGAAGTGTCAGATTTTGCCTATTGCTGGTGTTTCTTCGTACCCACATGAGTGACACAGTCATGATGCCCACCATGTTCCACAGAGAAGTCTGTCCTTCAGTATTCACAGTAGACGGGATATGCAGACACTCGACTTCTTTTAATGCATGACTGTTCTGTGGTAAATTCCTCTCGATATTTCTAACAAGCCAACCTCGACCTTTTAGATGGAGGACAGTCACAGTAAAAGTGTTCAAAATCACAGAGGAGGGGGGGGTGTAAAGTTACGTTTTTGTTTGTCTTGAATCCACAACCCTCTCTCCCTCCACATCAACCAAGACCCTTGGTGTCACCCTCCCCCCTCCCCCCTCTTACTATTATTATTTGTTTATTTTATCCTAGGCAACTTACAGAGACTAGGGTGTGTAAACTACGCATCAGCTGCAGAGTCACTTACAATTATGTCTCACCCGAAAGACGGAGCACAAGGAGGTTAAGTGACTTGCTCAGGATCACACAATGAGTCAGTGGCTGAGTTGGGATTTGAACCGGGGACCTCCTGGTTACAAGCACTTTCTTTAACCACTGGACCACACAGCCTCCTCTTAGCACATCTCTACTCTGGCATGCTCCTGTCACTTCTTCCTCAGCAACATATGCAGAATTCGCCCCTTCCTCACTGACTACTCCACACAGCTCCTAGTTCAGGTCCTGGTACTGTCCAGCCTTGACTACTGCAACTCCCTCCTGGCCAGCCTCCCTGCCCCTGCCATCCATCCAGTCCAGCTCATCCAAAACTCTGCTGCTCGCTCTCCTCGTTTCTCCCACACTACACCGCTGCTCCGCTCTCTGCACTGGCTCCCTATCGCTGCTCGCATCCAATTCAAAACTCTTGTCCTCACCTATCGCTGTCTTGACCTTTCTGTTCCCTCCTACCTCCAGACTATCATTTCTAATAATAATAATACATGTGCACATATACCACCACTAAACACTATTTACAGGGTCCACCCCAACTTCCAACTAACAGCTCAAAGGCATTAGTCTCTTGGCAAAGGTAAGTATATATCTTTTTAGGATTAGTGTTACCACCCCCTGGTGGTAAAAGCTGGTATACCATTCTCTGCGATTAGAGTTCAACGGTCCACCCGCTGGGCTACCCTGGAACCTTGACTTCTTCACGGACCAACCAGGTAAGTAATAGGTTAAAGCTTGTTTCTTGTTCAATGTTTCCGGTGATTGCAGGGTGCTGATTGTGGTTTCCTTTCTCTTCCACAGGTTCCTGAGAAATAAAACAGTCCAATCCCAACAATGTAGTTTGTCTTTTCTTTGTCTTTGCTTCTGCACTTAACACCCAAAAACCATGCCAGTATTACCAATACAAATAGTATCAAATGTGAGGTTCAGAGTGGTAGTCACACTGTTTGCCTTGGTAAACCGACAGGTCCCGTGTGTCTTCTCCAGTGATGCTCAGTCTGGACTCCTTGTTTGTCATGGCTCCCTGCCTGACACTTTCAACACTCTTTCAGACAGGCCTTGAAAAGACCAGGTCCGCTGTTTTTTTTTCTTCTTTTTTTCCTTCTCAGACAACTCACACATTTCAAATTTAAGTTACTCTGCATTTTCATGGTTTATTTGCGCTAATAATACACAATTGTAAGCTAACCAAAACAACAAACAATACAGCCTCAGTATTTTCTTCTTGGGTCTCAACGGTAAGTTTTGTCTGCACCCTGCATCCACCGCAGCTCTTCTGGCTTGCCTCCCCCTTCTGAGCCCTGCCAGTTTCCTTTATTCTTAATATGGGTGGGACTTCCTGTCCCCAAACCCAATCTCTGCCTGGCTGGCTGGCTCAGAAGCTAGCCATTAAACCACTGGCCCTATTCACAAAGCTCACCTGTGACTGATTTAAAAGACTTCTTAAAGGTTGTTTTGATTAATTAAATAATGTTTGCTATTCAAGAATGTTTACTAGACTCTTGTTGCATTCTTTAACAATTAAATCTTTCATGAACATCAAATGTCATTTAATTCATGTCCTCATGGCCTTGATTTTAATTACTGCTCATTCCAAGTTATTATTCTGACAGTTGGAAGAGTGGTTCATAAGCTATACTTAAAATCTCTATTCACTAAATCTCTATTGACGTACATAGGTAACACACATTTCTAGAGTGTTGAAAGATACATTTTTTGTATTAAATTCTACTACATTGCTTAGCGGATGCGGAACTTCATATAGGTAAAGTAATTCTTCAAATTAAGCTGTTTAATGTGGCTTAATCCTTTGCAGTCCTATGTTGGACCAGGTCCGACATTACAATTATTCCTTTCCGGTCCGATGTCGGACCCTGTCCAACATCATCAAAAAGACGTCAAGCACAGGTCTCTAGCTGTTTTTTCTCCAGGAAAAAAAGGAGGGGGATCTGAGCAATACACATAGTCCTTTCACCACAGACATAACACGGACATAAACAAACAAGATAGCTGCTTCCGCTTTACTTTTTGAGATGTTATAGTAATAAAATAATGACTTGGATAGCATTATTGAGGAGTTTGGCGATATGGGGTGGGGCTGGAGATGCAGTACTGAGTGTCCTGTTGCTATGCAATGCCTTTTAAACCTGTTTTACTGTGAATAAAATTACTTTTAAACAGCGTGTGTAAAATAAACCGTGCATGTGAAAATAAATTGGACCTTACGCGCCTGACAGGTGCTGAATAAATGGACCACAAAGGGTTCAACATACTTTTCCATACATTGTACTTGGTATTGCATCAGTGGAATAACCACTTGTACTCCATGAATGCTCGTGGAGTATCTTTTATATATGTGTACTGTGAGGAAAGGATTGCGTCGCCTTTAAGAAATGGCGGCGCTAAGGAAGAAACTACACAACCCAGAAATCCGAGTGTCAATTAATGGGGTGGGGTTTCTGGGTTTAAAAAGGAACAGGGCAGAGCCATAGAGGAGAGAAGTGTGGGGAATACGGCCTGGTTGTGCTGAAAGGAAATAGCGTGCAAGCTCCAGTGTGTTGGGAAACAACTAAAAAGAAAGAGATCACAAGGTAAAGCTATCGTTTGTGTTAAAATACAGTCGGCGTTTAGTTTTTTTCAAAGTGCGGTTTTTCCTCTTGTTGAGGTAGCCTTTTGTTTGTTAAAGCTTATTTTTATTTTCTGTTGTCGGGGTGCGAGATAGTGTACTCCGTAGCAATTTAAAAGAGACCCGCGGTATTCTGTGCTATGCGGTTGTGCACCGCCACAACCATAGTATGTTGTGCTATATGCTTTATAACCCGGAGAGGTATTGGTTATTTACGTGGTGCTGAGACAGTAAATAATAACCAGAAAGAACGGGCTTGTGAGACTGGAAGTGCAAGACATTGTTTATTCATAACACAGACACAAGATACTTTGCATATAATGAATACAGGAAAAATGGACACTGGCTTTTAGAAGAAGCACAATTTACTTTTGTGGATGACCGGGAGTTGGCTGCAGGAGTTCTCTCTCCACAGCCCGGATATAACTTGTTTTATCCTTGTTCACTTCTCTGGACGTCTGGGGTTATCACTGTTGTGTTCTTGGAAGTCTTCATTAAAAACAGATCCATTCTTCTACTTACCTGTGTTACAGGACCACTCCAGCAGAGGGAGCCTGTCTTGTTCTTACCTGTGTTACAGGACTACTCCAGCAGAGGGAGCCTGTCTTGTTCTTACCGGTGTTACAGGACTACTCCAGCAGAGGGAGCCTGTCTTGTTCTTACCTGTGGTACAGGACTACTCCAGCAGAGGGAGCTCAACCTACACCTACCGGTGACTCAGGCTAGCTCTAGGGAGGAGAGCTGGCCCTGTTCTTACCGCGGGCTGACTCACTTCAGTCGGAGGATCCTTGGACTTCTTTTGCTATCTCCCTATCCTGATATAGCTAGAGAGGGTTGAAGAAGTGAGTTAGTCAGTGGCCCGTACAGGGCGAGAACCGTGACAGAAACTGTTTATTTTATGTAAATATTGTAAATAAAAATTACTTGCCTGCAAACGTATTGAGTCTGTGCCAGTTGGTGGAACGGGAAAGCAACGGTTCAGCAGCACGTGTCTACTGGATCGTTTACAGTACAAATGGACGGGTACTAGCAGCAGTGTATTTAATAGGAAGGTGCATATAATTAGCAGCCATCAAAGTAGCACCAACAAAGGAGTAATGTGCTGGTGTGTCTTTGTTAAGTTAGAAGCTCAGTGCATTTCTGTACTCACAGGCTACATACGAGACCTCATTCTCCAGCACTTCGATGTCAGCCACGTTGATGTAGAAGAACGGCCGAAACTCTGGCACAGAGACCCCGATTCCGGGAAGGGACACATTCGCCAGACTGCAGCAGCCGTACACTGAGAGGAAGACCAGACTTTATCACTGTGCTCTCCTTTATTTCACTGCACATAAAACAAGAATAATTCACTAATATTGCTCCTTTTAATGTAATTTCCATCTAATACAAACTTTCTGATACAAGCCAACACATACAAAATATCTGATAAAGGAGACATTTCAGTATCAAATCAATATCAGGGCCTATTATATATAATAGGGAGGCTGTATGGTCCAGTGGTTAAAGAAAAGGGCTTGTAACCAGGAGGTCCCCGGTTCAAATCCCACCTCAGCCACTGACTCATTGTGTGACCCTGAGCAAGTCACTTAACCTCCTTGTGCTCCGTCTTTCGGGTGAGACATAATTGTAAGTGACTCTGCAGCTGATGCATAGTTCACACACCCTAGTCTCTGTAAGTCGCCTTGGATAAAGGTGTCTGCTAAATAAACACATAATAATAATAATAATAATAATAATAATAATAATAATAATAATAATAATAATAATAATAATAATACATTACATAAATATACAAATGTGATTGGAAGATGTTTGCTCTGTAAGAACTTAACAACAACTCAACCCTCCCACACTGCACTTGTTTAAAGGTCCTCCTACCCCTGTAACAGACGACCCCCACAGGAGGAGGAGAGAAGATGAGGATGCGTTTCCGGAGCAGGGCGAATTTCCACAGGACGATCATCTGCTCCCCGAAGAACTTAATGAACTGGGACATGCAGCCGGCCGGGTGTGTGATCTGTTGGGAGAGACGTTTAAAACCCTTTTAAAATGTGTTGCTAGGACAGTACAGTGAGGTTATGAAGGTGTGCCAAAACATCACACACTGACTGCCTCCCAGTGCTCAGCTCTTACCACTTAAGCACGTGTAACCCTGTTACAATTCTTATGTACAGAAGGCAATGGGATTAGGAAATGAGTGTTAACAGGAAGTCCCGCCTTGATTGACGGTAGACACCCTGAGAAGGAGATGAGAGCGTCCATTTTGTAAAAGTCGCATGGGGAACTCGAGATTCTTGATTGCTGGACCAACTAAAGTTTATCTCACTCTAAAAAGCTTTTGAAGAAGTCTTTAGACCACAGACCGATGACGATTTTCTTTTAAAGAGGAAAAAAAACCCTGGTGAGTTTCTACATATGTATTATTGAAACGAGACTGTTTAATTGTCTAACGTGGTATTGAAAAAAAAAATACTGACGCAAAACTGGTATCTGTATTAAAGATAAGGAAAGTATATATATATTTTTATTTTATAAAAATATAAAATAAGAGTATATTTAAACGGTTGATATTTGCAAGGGTATTGAATTCAATTGTGTTTGTATAAAAAAAAAACTAAAAAAACCT
Organism: Acipenser ruthenus; assembly: GCF_902713425.1. Lineage (NCBI taxonomy): Eukaryota > Metazoa > Chordata > Actinopteri > Acipenseriformes > Acipenseridae > Acipenser > Acipenser ruthenus. Next base: position 28,327 of record NW_026708554.1, on the reverse strand, counting down.
AAATGGTGTATTTTTATATATATATACATATATATGATAAATATATAAATTCAATTGATATTGATATACCGATTTTCAAATTACTTTAAGCAAGTTAATTTTGTAAATGGGATAAAAGAAAATATCTGATAACTGTGCAGTGCATATAAAAAAAAAACGCTTACAAATTATGTAAATAGCAGATCTGTTGTAGACAAAGACAGCAATGGAGGTTAAAAGCTTGTGTTAAACGTTGCATAGCAATATGTTTTATTAAAAATATATATATATATATAAATATATATATTAAGCTAAAGAGCAGTTCATGTTATTTTGTATGTATGCTAAAGGAAAGTGTTCATTTAAAAATTAAGCGCAACTGAAATTGTGTTGCTGAATTGCAGTAGTAGTTTTTTGTTTAAAAGAAAGCTGCAGTTATTGCAGTAGTTATAGCGTCTTAAAAAAAAAGACAAATTGCTGAATGTACATAAATGCTGTAATTGGTTATTGTTCTGTGAATTTTGAACCCTGTTAGAATGACTCTCAATTTTCTGACTTAGGTCGGGTTTTTTTTTTCTGGAGTTGAATTCTCCTGCAAAGGAGTGACGAGCCTACCTTATTGAAGATACACTGAAGATTTCTACCCTGGAATTTATTATTTTTTTCCCCTTTTCCTGGAATTTCTTTTGGATTTCAAGGGACTGTTTCATTCTTCTCGAAGTTCTAAAGAGTGGTAGGAATATCGACTCATACTACATACACACCAACAAGGACATTGGTTTTAATTAGAACTTCTTATTCCAAACTAACTGTATTATTTTAGACAAGAGGTACTGAATATATGTTTATATGGTACACCTTTCTGTCTTAATAAATGTATGCTAGCTGTTAAAAAAAAAAAAACACTGAACATTCTTTTGTTAATTTCTCGTTATACTAACCGCTCATACGAATCTAGAATTATAAGTAGCCAAAGGTGGGTTACATAAATTTTGGCGAGCCAGCCAGGAGAGGGTTACTAGAATAATTTGAAGTGTGAATAATTGACAATTGTCATAAAACATATATGCTCAGTGTGTTTTGCTTAAGCAGCCGACTGACCCCAATAATTGTGCTACTCATATTACATGTGTTACCCTTCTGAAGTGTTTCATTGTAAGGAAACTCACCAGAGGCACAGTTAATTTTGCAATTAATAATATCTAGCTATTAATTAAGAAAATGAATACCATAGATAAAGAGAATATCAAAATCCCTAATTCTGTTATAGTTAGTGGACTGACTAGCACTGATTTGGATGAAGAAATAGCTGATTTCCTAAAAGCTTATGGATCAATTTCAAGAGTAATAAAAGTCACTGATCTTGATCCTGAGTTTAGTGGACAGGTCATTGTTGAATATGAGCATGGGCTTGCAATCCAAGCTCTTGACCCTGATCTACCATGCCACAGGACAAGTTCTATTGATCCATGCATCACTTACCACCTGAGGACCTTGACGAGTGTTTACACAAGTAAAATTGGTGACAATACAACACGATCTTACCTCCGTGAATTACAGGGAATAGCAAAATTGAGTGGTTTAAGTTTTGAAGATGTCCTACAAAAAGAACTAGCGAGGATGCAAGGTTCCATAGGAGCATCAACTGACAGCAGTGAAGAAGCTGCAGTGCATAGCCCATCATCAAAACCTGATGATCTGTTATTGGCAGTGCCACCCAGTGTTAGCCCCCGTGCTGGGCTGACAGCAGTGCCCATCCTAAGGGACCCCCTTACTGATGTAACCCACACTCCATTAAAGCTCGGGGATGTCGCTAATAGACCCATTTTATTGAATTCTGATCAAATGAACCCTCCTGAAGTCCAAAGATTAGTAGTGGAGCATATTGTAAAGAGTGGGGAAGTTGCATCTCAATTCCCCGCACCTACTAAGCTTAGAACCTTCTCGGGTAAATGCCCACGGCCAAACCATGAAGTTGACTATGACACATGGCGCAACAGTGTTGTGCTGCTATTGAAAGACCCTATTGTTTCAGATGTGCATCGAGCCAGAAGGATTTTAGAGAGTCTTCTACCTCCAGCAATTGAAATTGTTAAGCCCTTAGGAGCAGAAGCAACTCCAAGAGCCTATTTAGATCTTTTGGATTCTGCTTTTGGTACTGTTGAGGACGGAGATGAGCTCTTTGCTAAGTTTCTAAATACACACCAAAATGTTGGGGAGAAACCCTCTGATTACTTACACAGACTGCAAACGATATTGATTGCCGCAGTGAAAAGAGGTGGCATTGTTCCAGGCGAATCTAACCGACAGTTGCTAAAACAGTTTTGCAGAGGGTGCTGGGACAATTCGTTTATTGTTAACCTTCAACTGGAGCAGAAAAAAAATGCACCACCTTTGTTTTCAGAGCTTTTGTTTCTGCTACGCACTGAGGAGGATAGACAAGCTGCAAAAGTTAGCAGAATGAAGCAACACCTTGGAATTTCTAGAACAAAAACAATATCTAACCCCCAGTCTGTATATGCTTCCTATTTAAATGAACATGACATTACTGATCATGGTCCCGAGGTCTTTCCAATTGGGACTGAAGAACTAAAGAAACAAATTGCTGACCTTCAGAAACAGCTAACAAGTTTGAAAGCTGCAAATGACGAGAGTTGCAAGAAAGCTTCTCACAAGGCGTCCCAACAAAGGGGTGAACAAGCACCAAGAAATGGTGGCTGTAGGAAGCCATGAGCAAAGTGCAGTAGCAGATGGGAAACCCAGACCATGGTACTGTTTTAAGTGTGGGAAAGATGGACACATTGCGAGGTCTTGTAGCGATGTACCTAATGCATTGCTTGTTGAAATGAAAAATAAGGAATTGAGAGAGAAGCAGCGTTCTTGGGAAGCCCAGCACAGCTTCTCTAACTCTCCACATTTAAACTAGGATCAGTTTCTGTTGAGGGACAAACAGGAACTTGTCAACCATCACGTCCCCACCAAGGAAAAAAACACAGATCGACGATACATTCGCATCTTGCACAGCAAGAAGTCAAACTGCCTAAAGGGTTGGTTGGTCCAAAATGTACAGCTAGTATCCGTGTAGCTGGTGTAGCTTGTAATTGCCTTCTAGATACGGGGTCACAGGTCAGCACTCTATCATTGTTGTTTTATCAGAAGAATTTGCCAAACCATACAATTTGGCCTTTGAACAATCTTCTAGAAGTTGAGGGGGCAAATGGTCAGTCTGTCCCATATTTGGGATATGTTGAAGTAAACATGACATTTCCTAAGGCGATTACAGGGATCGAAACCAAAATTTTAACTCTAGTAGTTCCTGACCTTCGCTCAAATAGCCAACTGCCTATATTGATTGGAACGAACACCCTTGATGTACTATATGAGCAGTGCTGTGAAAGAAGAACTATTAAAAATAGCTCAGCTCTCTATGGCTATAAGGGGATCCTGAAAACTCTTAAGTTGAGAAGGAACCAGAACAGCAGTGGCAGACTTGGATGGGTGAAGTGGCGAAGCAACAAACAGAAGGTCATTCCCGCAGGTCAGAAAGTTCTCTTAGAAGGCTTTGCGTGTGTGAACAGCATAAACACTGAAAAGTGGGCATTATTAGAACAGCCACACTGGTCTTCTTTACCAGGTGGGCTTTTCCTGAGTAGCTGTCTTCTCTCTCTACCAACACACCCTCCATATACAGTGCCTTGCGAAAGTATTCGGCCCCCTTGAACTTTGCGACCTTTTGCCACATTTCAGGCTTCAAACATAAAGATATGAAACTGTAATTTTTTGTGAAGAATCAACAACAAGTGGGACACAATCATGAAGTGGAACGAAATTTATTGGATATTTCAAACTTTTTTAACAAATAAAAAACTGAAAAATTGGGCGTGCAAAATTATTCAGCCCCCTTAAGTTAATACTTTGTAGCGCCACCTTTTGCTGCGATTACAGCTGTAAGTCGCTTGGGGTATGTCTCTATCAGTTTTGCACATCGAGAGACTGAAATTTTTGCCCATTCCTCCTTGCAAAACAGCTCGAGCTCAGTGAGGTTGGATGGAGAGCATTTGTGAACAGCAGTTTTCAGTTCTTTCCACAGATTCTCGATTGGATTCAGGTCTGGACTTTGACTTGGCCATTCTAACACCTGGATATGTTTATTTGTGAACCATTCCATTGTAGATTTTGCTTTATGTTTTGGATCATTGTCTTGTTGGAAGACAAATCTCCGTCCCAGTCTCAGGTCTTTTGCAGACTCCATCAGGTTTTCTTCCAGAATGGTCCTGTATTTGGCTCCATCCATCTTCCCATCAATTTTAACCATCTTCCCTGTCCCTGCTGAAGAAAAGCAGGCCCAAACCATGATGCTGCCACCACCATGTTTGACAGTGGGGATGGTGTGTTCAGGGTGATGAGCTGTGTTGCTTTTACGCCAAACATAACGTTTTGCATTGTTGCCAAAAAGTTCGATTTTGGTTTCATCTGACCAGAGCACCTTCTTCCACATGTTTGGTGTGTCTCCCAGGTGGCTTGTGGCAAACTGTAAATGACACTTTTTATGGATATCTTTAAGAAATGGCTTTCTTCTTGCCACTCTTCCATAAAGGCCAGATTTGTGCAGTATACGACTGATTGTTGTCCTATGGACAGAGTCTCCCACCTCAGCTGTAGATCTCTGCAGTTCATCCAGAGTGATCATGGGCCTCTTGGCTGCATCTCTGATCAGTCTTCTCCTTGTATGAGCTGAAAGTTTAGAGGGACGGCCAGGTCTTGGTAGATTTGCAGTGGTCTGATACTCCTTCCATTTCAATATTATCGCTTGCACAGTGCTCCTTGGGATGTTTAAAGCTTGGGAAATCTTTTTGTATCCAAATCCGGCTTTAAACTTCTCCACAACAGTATCTCGGACCTGCCTGGTGTGTTCCTTGTTCTTCATGATGCTCTCTGCGCTTTAAACGGACCTCTGAGACTATCACAGTGCAGGTGCATTTATACGGAGACTTGATTACACACAGGTGGATTCTATTTATCATCATTAGCCATTTAGGTCAACATTGGATCATTCAGAGATCCTCACTGAACTTCTGGAGAGAGTTTGCTGCACTGAAAGTAAAGGGGCTGAATAATTTTGCACGCCCAATTTTTCAGTTTTTTATTTGTTAAAAAAGTTTGAAATATCCAATAAATTTCGTTCCACTTCATGATTGTGTCCCACTTGTTGTTGATTCTTCACAAAAAATTACAGTTTCATATATTTATGTTTGAAGCCTGAAATGTGGCAAAAGGTTGCAAAGTTCAAGGGGGCCGAATACTTTCGCAAGGCACTGTAAGTTACCTGTTTTTTTAAAAAATGAGACCGACCATGATGTGATTCTCCCTGCCAGTTGCATCATTGCTGACTTAAATATACCGCATCGTGTGATCAATGGCGCTTTTGGTAAAGGAAATCAGTGTAACAAGACTGATGTTTCACTAGCAACCAGTTACAGTGCATCTGCTAGTCAAAAGAAAACAACTGAGAAGACTGAACTTACTTTTGATTTTGGTGACTCTCCACTACCTGAAGATTGGAAAACCAGAATTTCACAGAAATTGGGTGAGATGTCTGATGTTTTTGCATGTCATGATATGGATTTTGGACACACCTCTAAAGTGAAACATCACATTAAACTTAAAGATGAGACTCCTTTTAAACAGAGACCACGTCCAATCCACCCACAGGATCTTGAGGCTGTCCGGAAACATCTTCAGGAGCTGCTAGATGCAGATGTAATACGAGAATCTGAATCTCCATTCGCATCACCAATTGTGGTGGTTCGAAAGAAGAACGGAGATGTCAGGTTGTGCATTGATTATAGGAAACTGAATCTACAGACTATAAAAGAAGCCTATGCACTACCAAACTTAGAAGAAACTTTCTCTGCTCTAACTGGATCTAAATGGTTTTCCGTTATGGATCTGAAATCAGGATATTACCAGATTGAGTTGGAAGAGGATGACAAGCCAAAATCTGCCTTTGTATGTCCCCTTGGATTCTGGGAATTTAACCGCATGCCTCAAGGAATATCGAATGCTCCCAGTACATTCCAATGTTTAATGGAGAAGTGTATGGGGAACATGAATTTGAAGGAGGTGTTGGTTTTCTTAGATGACCTCATTGTTTTCTCCGAGACACTGGAGGAACATGAAAATAGACTTCTATGTGTCCTACATCGTCTCAAGGAATATGGGTTGAAACTATCACCTGAGAAATGCAAGTTTTTCCAGACATCTGTACGTTATTTAGGACACATAGTGACCCAGAATGGAGTTGAAACTGATCCAGAGAAGGTGTGTGCTTTAAAAACCTGGCCACGGCCCAATAACTTGAAGGAATTAAGATCCTTCCTTGGATTCTCAGGTTATTATCGAAGGTTTGTCAAAGATTATTCTAAGATAGTTAAACCTTTGAATGAGCTGACTTCTAGATACCCTCCCATCAGAAAAGGGAGTAAGAGGACAAAGCCAGGTTGTAAATACTTCAATCCCAAAGAGCCGTTTGCTGATCGCTGGACACCTGCTTGTCAACAAGCGTTTGACTCCATCATTGAAAAACTTACCTCTTCTCCTGTCCTTGGGTTTGCTGATCCAAGACTACCCTACATCCTCCATACAGATGCAAGCACAAGTGGGTTGGGAGCTGCACTTTACCAGGAGCAAGAGGGACAGATGCGTGTCATTGCCTTTGCTAGTAGGGGATTGTCACGAAGTGAAGCCCGGTATCCAGCCCATAAATTGGAATTCCTTGCCCTGAAATGGGCGGCAACAGAAATTTCATGATTACCTGTATGGTGCGCCTTTCTCTGTTATAACTGACAATAACCCGTTAACGTATATATTAACTTCTGCAAAGTTGGATGCAACCAGTTACCGATGGTTGGCTGCTCTTTCTACTTTTTCATTCGACATTAAGTATAGGGCAGGAAAACAAAACATGGATGCAGATGGACTCTCAAGACGACCCCACGGGACCTTGGAGGATGACATTGATTCACAAGAAGAAAGTGACAGAATTCAGCAGTTTACATCCCATCATTTGAGTCCACCAGAGAATGTGAAACTCTTTACGCAAGATGCAATTAGAGCAGTGTGTGATAGACATACCCTTCAGAGAAATGGGGATACAGAAGAAGACAAGTTTAAGCTTATCTTAGTTGAATCCCTTGCTCTTGAACCAGAAGCAGTCCCTGATTGTTTTGATCAAGATGGAGTTAGTGATGGACAGATAACTCTACCAAGGATGTCAAATGTAGATTTGGTTGAGCAACAAAAAGAGGACCCAGTTATTGGAAGAGTTATCGCCTTAATTGAGTCTGGGGATACATTTCCCACAACCTTAAAGTATGAGTCCCCTGATTTGCAATTAATTTTGAGACAATGGAATCGTCTGGAATTGAAACATGGCATATTGTATAGAAGACGTCTGGATGGAAAAGAAGTTTCCTATCAACTTGTTCTACCTGAAAAGTTGAGATCAAGGGTGTTGGAGAGCTTACATGATGAAATGGGACATATGGGTATTGAACGAACTCTTGACCTTGTTAGATCAAGGTTCTATTGGCCGAGGATGGCTGCAGCTGTGGAACAAAAGGTGAAAACTTGTGGTCGATGTGTGAGGAGAAAAGCTCATCCTGAAAAAGCTGCATCTCTGGTGAACATTCGTACCACCAGACCGCTAGAATTAGTTTGTATGGACTTTTTGTCATTGGAGCCTGACAATCGTGACACTAGAAATATCTTGGTCATAACTGACAATTTTACAAAGTATGCTGTTGCCATCCCCACCAGAGATCAAAAGGCAGCAACTGTAGCTAGGAGTCTTTGGGACCATTTCGTTGTTCACTATGGTTTTCCTGAACGTCTACATAGTGACCAAGGACGAGATTTTGAATCCCATACTATACGTGCACTGTGTGCATTTGCTGGAATACGGAAAGTAAGAACCACACCATACCATCCAAGAGGGCATCCCATAGAGCGTTTTAATAGGACGCTTCTGAGTATGCTAGGGACTTTGAAGGAAAAAGAGAAAGCACACTGGCGTGATTTTGTGAAACCATTAGTCCATGCCTATAACTGCACGAAGAATGAGGTGACTGGATTCTCGCCATATGAACTGATGTTCGGAAGACAGCCTAGGTTGCCCATTGACATCGCGTTGGGCCTACAGCCAAGAGGAGTGGAACCCAGGTCACACTCGCAGTATGTTAAAAATATGAGATCATATTTGGAAGAAAGCTACCACATTGCCACAGAGAATGCTTTGAAATCAGCCAAAACGAATAAGAAAATATTTGATAAACTAGTCCGAGAGTCTACTTTGCAAGTAGGAGATAGGATCCTGGTCCGTAATGTCAGTTTATGTGGAAAACAAAAGATTGCAGACAGATGGGGAGCCGACATCCATGTTGTTGTAAAACAAATGGGTGAATTGCCGGTGTATGTGGTCCGACCAGAGAATAAAGACGGGCCTCTCCGAACTCTTCACAGAGATCTTCTGCTGCCCTGTGGGTTTTTGCCTGCACTGGAAGAGAAAGAAACCACCTCTGGGAAGACACCGGTTAGACGACCAAGGACGCGGCAGAATCCTTTCCAGGATGGAGAGAATGAACCGCTACATGTGGAATCTGATGATGAAGATGAATACCCATTGTATTTGCACAAAAATCCCTCAATGAGAGATACAAGAATCATTCAAGTTCATGATTTCTATGACCCAGATAGACCTACAGCTGTACCGATCTCTAGAGAAGAACAAGCGCATGCAGGTTCAAGTTTAAACCCGTATGCTGAAAGTTTTCATCCAAATGCTGCTGAAGCGAGAGAAGACATTGGAGACTTACCTGAAGTGAACCCAACTTCTGCTGAAGAGCAAGAAGATGACATCGGAAACTTGCCTGATATGAATCCAACTAATGATGAGGAGCAAGAAGTTACAGGAAACTTACTGGAAGGCTTAACTGATGTGAATCCAAGTGATGATGATAAAAGAGAAGAGTTTAATGGAACAAGAAACATAGCCATATAAATTGAGACAAAGAATACAGAAGAGAATAATCCACCTTGCTGGGACATTAATGACACTTCTGTACGTCGATCCACGAGGTCGCACAGAGTGCCAGATCGCCTTGAGTACCAAGAACTAGGGAATCCCCTTTCCTCAGTCATACAGTGTGTATTTTATGGATTGAGCACAGCTATTATAAACTCATTAAATGGGTAGGAACATCCTACACATATAAAGAGTCTGATTCCTGATGCCTACCAGGTTGTTTAGGTAATTGCCATGTGAAAATGTGAAGGGACTCACATGTATTCAAGAGGGGAGGATGTAACCCTGTTACAATTCTTATGTACAGAAGGCAATGGGATTAGGAAATGAGTGTTAACAGGAAGTCCCGCCTTGATTGACGGTAGACACCCTGAGAAGGAGATGAGAGCGTCCATTTTGTAAAAGTCGCATGGGGAACTCGAGATTCTTGATTGCTGGACCAACTAAAGTTTATCTCACTATAAAAAGCTTTTGAAGAAGTCTTTAGACCACAGACCGATGACGATTTTCTTTTAAAGAGGAAAAAAAACCCTGGTGAGTTTCTACATATGTATTATTATGAAACGAGACTGTTTAATTGTCTAACATGTGGTATTGAAAAAAAAAATACTGACGCAAAACTGGTATCAGTATTAAAGATAAGGAAAGTATATATATATTTTTATTTTATAAAAATATAAAATAAGAGTATATTTAAACGGTTGATATTTGCAAAGGTATTGAATTCAATTGTGTTTGTATAAAAAAAAAGAAAACCTAAATGGTGTATTTCTATATATATATATATATACATATTTATATATACATTATATATATATATATATATATATATATATATATATATATATATATATATATAAATTCAATTGATATTGATATACCGATTTTCAAATTACTTTAAGCAAGTTAATTTTGTAAATGGGATAAAAGAAAATATTTGATAACTGTGCAGTGCATATAAAAAAAACGCTTACAAATTATGTAAATAGCAGATCTGTTGTAGACAAAGACAGCAATGGAGGTTAAACGCTTGTGTTAAACGTTGCATAGCAATATGTTTTATTAAAAATATATATATATATAAATATATATATTAAGCTAAAGAGCAGTTCATGTTATTTTGTATGTATGCTAAAGGAAAGTGTTAATTTAAAAATTAAGCGCAACTGAAATTGTGTTGCTGAATTGCAGTAGTAGTTTTTTGTTTAAAAGAAAGCTGCAGTTATTGCAGTAGTTATAGCGTCTTAAAAAAAAAAGACAAATTGCTGAATGTACATAAATGCTGTAATTGGTCATTGTTCTGTGAATTTTGAACCCTGTTAGAATGACTCTCAATTTTCTGACTTAGGTCGGGTTTTTTTTTTTTCTGGAGTTGAATTCTCCTGCAAAGGAGTGGTGAGCCTACCTTATTGAAGATACACTGAAGATTTCTACCCTGGAATTTTTTTTTTTTTTTTTTCCCTTTTCCTGGAATTTTTTTTGGATTTCAAGGGACTGTTTCATTCTTCTCGAAGTTCTACAGAGTGGTAGGAATATCGACTCATACTACATACACACCAACAAGGACATTGGTTTTAATTAGAACTTCTTATTCCAAACTAACTGTATTATTTTAGACAAGAGGTACTGAATATATGTTTATATGGTAGACCTTTCTGTCTTAATAAATGTATGCTAGCTGTTAAAAAAAAAACACACTGAACATTCTTTTGTTAATTTCTCGTTATACTAACTGCTCATATGAATCTAGAATTATAAGTAGCCAAAGGTGGGTTACATACGCAACCTCTCAGTCCATAGCTCTACTCACTAACACACCCTCAGGTCTAACTACAATGCAACACTGCCACCCAGATCCTCAGGTCTAACCACAATGCACACTTCCACCCAGACCCTCAGGTCTAACCACAATGCAACACTTCCAGCCAGACCCTCAGGTCTAACCACAATGCAACACTGCCACCCAGATCCTCAGATCTAACCACAATGCAACACTGCCACCCAGATCCTCAGGTCTAACCACAATGCAACACTGCCACCCAGATCCTCAGGACTAACCACAATGCTCACTTCCACCCAGACCCTCAGGTCTAACCACAATGCAACACTTCCAGCCAGACCCTCAGGTCTAACCACAATGCAACACTGCCACCCAGATCCTCAGGTCTAACCACAATGCAACACTTCCACCCTCAGGTCTAACCACAATGCAACACTTCCACCCAGACCCTCAAGTCTAACCACAATGCAACACTGCCACCCAGATCCTCAGGTCTAACCACAATGCAACACTTCCACCCTCAGGTCTAACCACAATGCAACACTTCCAGCCAGACCCTCAGGTCTAACCACAATGCAACACTGCCACCCAGATCCTCAGGTCTAACCACAATGCACACTTCCACCCAGACCCTCGGGTCTAACCACAATGCAACACTTCCACCCAGACCCTCAGGTCTAACCACAATGCAACACTGCCACCCAGATCCTCAGGTCTAACCACAATGCAACACTTCCACCCTCAGGTCTAACCACAATGCAACACTTCCAGCCAGACCCTCAGGTCTAACCACAATGCAACACTGCCACCCAGACCCTCAGGTCTAACCACAATGCAACACTTCCACCCTCAGGTCTAACCACAATGCAACACTTCCAGCCAGACCCTCAGGTCTAACCACAATGCAACACTGCCACCCAGATCCTCAGGTCTAACCACAATGCACACTTCCACCCAGACCCTCAGGTCTAACCACAATGCAACACTGCCACCCAGATCCTCAGGTCTAACCACAATGCAACACTTCCACCCAGACCCTCAGGTCTAACCACAATGCAACACTGCCACCCAGACCCTCAGGTCTAACCACAATGCAACACTGCCACCCAGACCCTCAGGTCTAACCACAATACAACACTGCCACCCAGATCCTCAGGCCAGGGGTGTCGGAGCCGGGAGGGCCACGGGGGCCAAGGCCCCGTCACTTTTTAACATAAGAAACATGTGCACAGTGGGGTAAAAAGGCGCTCGTACAGCACACAATATTTAATTGCGGTTATACTCTGAGAAAAAAAGAGGCAATAATTAAATCATACAAGCACCTACCTTACTATCCCTAATGTCTAATGATAGTGCAGCTTTCTGTGCCTACCTTCATTTCAGGGTGCATGCATCTGTTGATGGAAGGCAGCCAGTGGACTGGCTGGAGGGAGGTAGCTGCTCCATTCCCAATGGGCAGGACACCCTTCTTGTCTTCATAAAAAGCCTCTAACTGAGTATAGTGCCCCGGAGACTCCAGCTGATGCCTGCAGCAAGACAGTTAAGCATAATTACAATTCAATCTTCCTACAGCTTTAATCTCAAATGGACTTATACCCACATTACTGACCTGTTGCTGTCATCCAATTTTCTATCAGTGATTCATACAACATGACTCTTCTGTCGGCGCATCACTATTGTTCTAAACTCCAGCAGTGGTTATACAACCACAATTAGTTACCGACTACAGCTTTGGTAGCTTTGTCAATGACTTAAGAGAAATTATTCATTTTTATTTAACCCTTTGCAGACAGCCCATTATAATTTCACACAGTCCTGTGACAAGTTATTATTATACAAGTTGTTATTTTTTTTCAAATTATCATAAAAAGCTTAATCAGACTTCAGACAATCAAACACCAGTTAGTCCGGTTTGTAGTTCAAGATCGATATTTTTATTTTGGCGACCACAATGCATTCTACAAGTACAAAGTATTACCTGACAGCATACTAAAATCACCCAGAATGTTTATAAACAAACACAACATTTACTGTAGTGAAATATCTGTGTGGCAAACTTCAGGCATGGTGAACCAATCAAAATGTATTTCACTAAAGCTCCTAACCAATAGAGTTTAGTTTTTGGATGCAGTGCATAATTTCAGTATCTATGGTTGCAGTGTTTACTCAAGATTACCGTAGACCATGGCATCAAAGTGCAATTCTTTACTGGAAATGTTTAGAAATCGTTTTGCAAGACCCAGAACGCTTACTGATCCAAGAAATATGGTAGAAGACATTTTTATAGAAGATGTTGATGGAAAGAATGCCAGAAGGAGAAGAGCATCTCCTGGATTATGAACTTCTTCACACTGATATGAAGATTCTGAAGAGCCTGTGAATGTTCCAGTTCTGCTTGTTTAGTTTTCATTAGATGTTAGTTATGTGAAATAAGCCCTGGTTATAAATATACTAATGTGTGTAAGGATAGTACATTGTCCAATTTTTTAGTGTAGGTTAATGTGTTACGCTTACAATATTGCATCAGACTTTGCTGTTAGTGTTACCTTTTTTTTTTTTTTTTTTTACATTAATAGTCCCTTTTTCATTTTGCCATTTATAAATTTGGTCCTATGTAGTATATTACTTGTATAGCTATTACTTAGTTATTCTAATGTAGTATTTATTTATATTGAAAACGTGTTGTTGTTTAAATATTTTATGGACAAAGTGCACTTTATATTCAAACTAGGTCAGTGTGGGTATACTTGATTATAGAATGAAACTATTGTTTATTTAATAATCTGCAGAGCAACAGCTTTATAGGAATGTATAATTGTGTATATTTTAAGCAGATATGTATACATGCCTGTGGCGGAGTGTCCCGCCCATATATATATATATATATATATATGTACACTGTGTTATTATGATTTGTATTATTGTTTGCGGCGCAGATCAATGTGCCTCGTATTTGTTATTGTTTTTATAGTTTAAAAACCTCGTGAGGATGCGTCACTGATCAGCTAGTGATTTATCTGGCTAGCTGACAGTCACGCATCCTTATTAAACTCGTGCAGACGGTGACCATCTCCCGAGTTAATTCATTGATTAATTTTTGCTAATCGGGAGATGGTCACTGTATATAAACCTGCAGCTCTCAACCCTCAGAGAGATTGTGTTAGGAGTGAGAGCGGAGAGAGCGAGGAGAGAGAAAACGAAACTTAGAAATAACTGCTAAGCGTGCTGGTTTACACCAGCACGATAATTATTTGTTTATTTGTTTGGCCCTTGTGCCTTTTTGTTTGTTGTTTGTTTAAATCTTTTGTTTATTTTATTATTTAATAAAACACTGAGCGCCGTTGCGTTCAGCTTCACCCACCCATTCATTGTTTATGTGTCGTTCCTTCCTGGTCCGTGACGTCATCGCAGCAACAGCTCGGCTACAATGCCCTAAAGTTATGTCATGTCAGTTGGCCCACAAAATGGTAGAATTCTCACCGTCCGCAAAGTGTTAAGACTATAAAGGTTCTTAAATGTAATACATTTAAACACATAGTATTTTACAAAACATTGAAGCGAAAAGGCCCTGTTTTATGAGTCAATATCTCAAAGTTTTAAAATGGAATGGTTAAAGTTACAGCCCATTTGAGATGTAAACATAGTACAGTATCTCACATGCTTTTATAGAAGTGTACGGATTTTAAAACGTTCCTGACCTTGTAGCTCTTTAGCTTGGCACGTGGCCCTAATTACACTTATTATTATTATTATTATTATTTATTTCTTAGCAGACGCCCTTATCCAGGGCGACTTACAATCGTAGGCAAAAACATTTCAAGCGTTACAATACAAGTAATACAATAAGAGCAAGAAATACAATAACAATTCAATAATACAGCAGGTAATAGTGATAGTTACATCAGGATATGATTAAATAGTGATAGTTACATCAGGATGTGATTAAATACAAAGTACTACAGGTTAAAAACTTGGCAGATTACAGTATTATTCTGAAGTACAGGATTAAATGCAGTAAAATAGGGGCTGATAAGAGCAAAATAAAGCACATTTACATGAAGGGTGATAGTGTCCCAGGATACAAACAGAGGAGTTCTACAGGTGCTCTTTGAAGAGGTGAGTCTTAAGTTGTAAGTGACTGGCTTATGTTGGAGTGACTGGCTTTTTATAACTCAGTGCAGAGTGACCTCGGAGGGATTAAAACCTTTGTTTCTGCTTAATAAGCTGTTTTGAGCCTATGTACAAACCATAATCAAACCAATTAAAACTGGTTCTAACTTACTTTTGTTAAAAGTGACATGCTATAACTTTAGGTAAGTGTCACAGAATGCATAATAACACACTACTGGAACATGTGGGCTTTTTCTCATAAACAAGCACCTTGTACACATTGTTCCAGTTAAACAGCACAAGCTCTTATTGTTTCATCTGCCTCGGTTCCTTTTCATTATACAACCTGTTACTTATGCTTCCCATTTAAATGATAAAGTGAGAAATCAAACTGTCTGTGAACATTGTGTGATTTTCCTGTGTTTAATGTAAGCTCTGAATCAACACGGTTAATAAACTCTTAACACTAAGCTGTACATAGCTGGGGCACATCATTAGTTTGCAATCACCAGTCTTGTTGTTCGACCTTGTGATGCATGGGTATACGCTGCCTGTTAGAATTGAGCAAAACTCATAGCACTGTTCTTAAATGTAACTTCTTGTTATCTGGGTTTCTGCTGACATTGATAAAGTGAAGAAGAAACGCAAATGTTAACTTTTAATGTGTTTTGTCTCACACCATGCATCATGCTAGGGAAATAAGACCAAATTTGGTCATGTTACGTAAGCTAGCTGTATATCTGTTCTGTACCAAGTAATTTCTTAGCTCAGCTCAATAACATTTACACTGATACCAGCTCAGAAAATGAACATCTCTGATGCCATGAAAGGTGGGCTCAGCTCAGAAACATCTACACTGAATTCAGCTCATAAAGCTCTACACTGATGCCAGTTCAGAAACTAACATCTCTGTGACATGCCAGCTCAGAAAAAAGAAAACATCTCTGATGCCATGAAAGCTCAGCTCGGCTCAGAAGTAAATAACATCTACACTGATGCCAGCTCAGAACACCATCCACTGAGTCTTGTATGTGAGATCACTGATGCATAGCCTTTGATTTGCTTTGTTCTTGTTTGCATTTTGATTCCTGAATAAAATATTTTTGATTGACTTTACCTGAAGAAGATTAATTATTTTTAAGAAGAAATCGAACCTCCTACAGAGGTGAGGAAAGAACATCGGCTTGACTAAAACATTTTTATTTGCAGTTCATTTCAATCACTATTATGCCATTCAAAACTCTCCAGGTTTAAAATAATTGTAGTGACTCGATTTTCATTGGTTCGCAATTTTTAAGTGACTCGACTCGAGTCATAGTCTTTATAATAAAATAACCTGCACGATCAGTTTAATTTTCGATAACAGCAGCCGTTCTTCTGATGCATACAAGCCCTGCCTCATTATGAGTGAGAGGATCATGTGACAACAGAGACAGAGAAGAGATTCCCTTTCAAGTCAAAGACGACCACCAACATTATGTATGGGATATTCCTGCCCTTGAGGTAGGTAATGCTGAGCTCTCTATATCAGAGTTGTCGAATGCCCCTTCCTGGGATGACGCACTCGGTCCCGCCCACCGAGGGTATAAAACCGTCACTCACAGGAAGATCTCCCTTTTTCCTTCTCAAGATGGTAAGGTAAGACCTCTGTGTTTAGCTGAGTGATAAGAAATAGCCCTCGAGTCGATTCGGGTCAGTTGTATTTCCCTAGCATTCGTGCTCAAAGCTGGCTGCCGCTTTCCTGGAATCAACGATTCTTGAAAAATGACCGAGTTCTTTTATCTTTCTGTCTTTCAGCGGCTTCCCCGACTGGTGGTGGCCTGCTCTTTTTTACCTGTCTGTCGTATGTAAGCGACTGTCTGTGCAGTCATCCGCGAATGAGTTGTCTTTTCTTCTTGAGAGTAACAGTATCCTCCTCAGGGCCAGGCCTGGCCGTATCCTCGCTGTCGAGTGACCCAGCCGTGCTCTCCTCCTTGGGGCTAGATACTGACGTATCCCCGTTGTCGAGTGGAGCCGCCGGCCAAACCTGACCGCTGCGGTGAGTTGGTTCATGTGCATTCGGTGTACTCTCTCTCTCTCCTTCACTTCTTTCTCATTAGAAATTGTGATATTTTTGTCTGAATAAAACATCACCCACCGCGGCTTCGGCCTCTGTCCCCCCCTGGTACACGCTCCACGCTGACTCCACGCTGACTCCCTTCCTAGCATCTCAAATGCAGTACACAGTGCGCTTGGGACGCACAGGTTATTGCGTAAGCACTGCTCAACCTAGCACATAGCTCACTGTGCTGCACAGTATCAGTGAAAACAGGTTACTCGGTGCGCACGGGGCTCAGCATACCTTGCTGTAACGCTAATGAGTGGACTTACCAGTGTTCAACGTAGTGCGAGCAGTGCCTCAGTGCTAATGCACAAAGTCAGCACCATATCGGGGTCCCTTCCCTCTACAGCCTGCAACTATGCTGTGCCCCGCTGTCGAGATGCTTACGCCGGCTTGTTTCAGCCCGCCTACTCGGTGGGCTGGTAAAAGCAAAACAAAATCAGTTACCTGCATTGCCGTGGTAACTATTATTTTTACCTGTACAGCTTGCGTGGAGTGTGTGTATTTTTGTTTCTTTACTGCCTTGCAGTTTAGAAATAAAAAATAATACAGCGTTATTTCCACCGGGACCCAGCCCTGCTGGCCCCGCTGTTGAGCGGCTTCTGTTGGCTTGTCTCAGCCCGCCTACTCGGTGCGCTGTTTAAAAGCAGTCACACGCGCTGCCGTGGTGACTGCTATTTTACCCTCACAACCTTGCTGTTGTGTGTGTGTATGATGTGTTTTTTCTTCACTGCCCTGCAGTTTTAAAAATAAAATGTGGTATGATATCCACCGGCAGCTCTGGTGCGCCCCGCTGTTGAGTTAGATACGCAGGCTTGCTTTAGCCCGCATACTCAGTGGGCTGGAAAAACAAAACAAAATTATTATTATTATTATTATTTGTTTATTTAGCATACGCCTTTATCCAAGGCGACTTACAGAGACTAGGGTGTGTGAACTATGCATCAGCTGCAGAGTCACTTACAATTACGTCTCACCTGAAAGACGGAGCACAAGGAGGTTAAGTGACTTGCTCAGGGTCACACAAAGAATCAATGGTTGAGGTGGGATTTGAACCGGGGACCTCCTGGTTACAAGCCCTTTTCTTTAACCACTGGACCACACAGCCTCCTATCAGTTAACCGCGTTGCCGTGGTGACTGATATTTTTGTTTCAGCCCGCCTACTTGGCGCGCTTGGTCACCCACCTGGCATGGTGAATGTGTTTCTCCCATAGCCGAATGGCTGGGTATAAGCCTGTATGTTCCTATTACTGCCTTTGCAGTTAAAAAGAAATAACAGGTTGTAGCTCCTTGAGCCTGTGCTCCACCCTGGCATAAGCTATGGTTATCGCCGCTCTGCACCATGGTGCAGCACCGTGTGCTCCCTGTGGCAAAGTGCCCCGCCCCTGTGTGCATTTGTGTGTTCTGTGTATGTATGTATGCGTGCGTATGTTAATGTTGGTGTATAGATTGGTACACGGGATATAAACGGGTCTGTGTTTCACGTGTGTTTAAAGTGTATATTTGTATTTAGGCACGAGGAGAGCACAAATCACTTCACGTGCTGGTTAAATGTAATATGTGAGCACGGGGTTGCACAGAATTAATTCACGTGCTGGGATTCAAGTGAATAATTAATTAGTAATTGAATCCCAGCACAACAGTATATATAGATGCACAGTTTCACTCAGTCGGGGTTGGTGTTCGGTGAGTGGAGAACGGGAGAGAGAGAAGGAGAAAAGAAAGTCAAAAGTAAAGTAAAGTAATTAGTGTTTTCACTCACCGTGTTTGTCCGTTTGTCTGTTCACTGTTTAGTCTGTTTTGTTTGTCTCTTTATTTTGGCGTATAGTGCCGTGTCCCGTGTTTTTGTGTTTCAAACCTTTTATTTTGTTATTAAACGCTGAGTGCAGCCATTGCACTCAGCTCATCACAACCACCGTCTCTTTGTTTGAATTCCTGTCTGGTCTGACGCAACCCACTCTGGCCGTCTTTGTGACACGTGGTGTCATCGTGGGATAGCCGCGCCTCCAAGCGTCAGACCAGGAGGGGTCTGGAAAAAAAAAAAAAAAAAAAAAAGTCAATGGCAGAAGACGCCATCAAACTGCGGGGCTGGTTCCTAGAGAATGCTGGGCTGGAGGCCCAGTCTCTGCCCATAATCGTCCGGGCCCTGTGGATGATGGACAGTGAGAGATGGGAGGCCTATCAGGAGGAACACACCCCAAACACTTTGGAGGAAGGTGTGGAGTTTCTCCTCAGCTACCTGGAGGCAACGATAAAAGGAACAGCAGCCCAGGTAGCAGGCCCACCAGCAGAGGGTGAATGCCTGCTGTCCCCATCTCCACCAGCAGAGGGTGAGTACCTGCTGTCCCCATCTCCACCAGCAGAGGGTGAATGCCTGCTGGTTTTGCCTCCACAGCCCAAATGGGAGGAGCCTGAGCGTCCACAGCCCAAATGGGAGGAGCCTGAGCGTCCACAGCCCAAGCGGGAGGAGCCTGAGCGTCCACAGCCCAAGCGGGAGGAGCCTGAACGTCCTACGCCTGAGTGGGAGGAGCCCGAACATCCTACGCCTGAGTGGGAGGAGCCCGAACGTCCTACGCCTGAGTGGGAGGAGCCCGAACGTCCTACTCCTGAGTGGGAGGAGCCCGAACGTCCTACGCCTGAGTGGGGGGAGCCCGAACGTCCACAGCCCAAGAGGGGGGAGTCGGTGCGTCCACAGCCCAAAAGGGAGGAGTCGGTGCGTCCACAGCCCAAAAGGGAGGAGTCGGTGCGTCCACAGCCCAAAAGGGAGGAGTCGGTGCGTCCACAGCCCAAAAGGGAGGAGTCGGTGCGTCCACAGCCCAAAGGGAGGCAAGTCGGGGCTTCCACAGCCCTGGGACCCAAGCCACCAGCAGAGGGGAAAATGCCTGCTGGTTCAGCCCCAAGAGCTGGAAGGGGAGGGGTTACAGGCTCAACCCCCTGAAAATTTTTTGGGGGGAGAAGGGCAGGATGCTGGTGTCCCCCAGCAGCCTCTCGCTATGCTGCTGAAGGCAGCACGGCGTGCACATGCCCAGCCGCCACAGCAGAGGGAGCCAGCACCGCCAGGAGCAGAGGAGCTGGAGCTGCCTCTACCTCCACCACCTCCAGGAGCAGAGGAGCAGGAGCTGCCTCTGCCTCCACCACCTCCAGGAGCAGAGGAGCAGGAGCTGCCTCTGCCTCCGCCACCACCACCGCAAGGAGCAGAGGAGCAGGAGCTGCCTCTGCCTCCACCACCTCCAGGAGCAGAGGAGCAGGAGCTGCCTCTGCCTCCGCCACCACCACCGCAAGGAGCAGAGGAGCAGGAGCTGCCTCTGCCTCCGCCACCACCACCGCAAGGAGCAGAGGAGCTGGAGCTGCCTCTGCCTCCGCCACCGCCCGGAGCAGAGGAGCAGGAGCTGCCTCTGCCTCCACCACCGCCAGGAGCAGAGGAGCTGGAGCTGCCTCTGCCTCCACCACTGCCAGGAGCAGAGGAGCTGGAGCTGCCTCTGCCTCCACCACCGCCAGGAGCAGAGGAGCTGGAGCTGCCTCTGCCTCCACCACCGCCAGGAGCAGAGGAGCTGGAGCTGCCTCTGCCTCCACCACCGCCAGGAGCAGAGGAGCTGGAGCTGCCTCTGCCTCCACCACCGCCCGGAGCAGAGGAGCAGGAGCTGCCTCTGCTGCCCGTACCTCCGCAGGGAGTACGGTGGCCGGAGCCCCAGAAAGGGGAGCTGCCGGCCACGAAGAAGGGGGAGGAGGTCTGGAGACCACTTTCCCCAGCAGCAGTTTCGCTGCAGGAGTTCTTGTGGCCGGAGCCCCACAGGAGGGAGCTGCCGGCTACGAAGAAGGGGGAGGTCGGGGGGACCACCTGCCCCCGCAGCTTTTTCGCTGCAGGACAGGACCAGCATGCTGTCAGCCGTGCCACTACCGGCAGGGGAGCTGACAGCATTTCCAGCCATGGGCCCACTGAAGCCTCCCTTCCCAGCCCGAGACTTTGGCCTGGACTGCTGGGTATTTAAGGGGGGAGGTGGCCGTTGAGGCCATGTGTGCTGCGCACAAGGGGGGGTATATGTGGCAAAGTGCCCCGCCCCTGTGTGCATTTGTGTGTTCTGTGTATGTATGTATGCGTGCGTATGTTAATGTTGGTGTATAGATTGGTACACGGGATATAAACGGGTCTGTGTTTCACGTGTGCTTAAAGTGTATATTTGTATTTAGGCACGAGGAGAGCACAAATCACTTCACGTGCTGGTTAAATGTAATATGTGAGCACGGGGTTGCACAGAATTAATTCACGTGCTGGGATTCAAGTGAATAATTAATTAGTAATTGAATCCCAGCACAACAGTATATATAGATGCACAGTTTCACTCAGTCGGGGTTGGTGTTCGGTGAGTGGAGAACGGGAGAGAGAGAAGGAGAAAAGAAAGTCAAAAGTAAAGTAATTAGTGTTTTCACTCACCGTGTTTGTCCGTTTGTCTGTTCACTGTTTAGTCTGTTTTGTTTGTCTCTTTATTTTGGCGTATAGTGCCGTGTCCCGTGTTTTTGTGTTTCAAACCTTTTATTTTGTTATTAAACGCTGAGTGCAGCCATTGCACTCAGCTCATCACAACCACCGTCTCTTTGTTTGAATTCCTGTCTGGTCTGACGCCACCCACTCTGGCCGTCTTTGTGACACTCCCCTGTACTGCTCTTCTGGTTGCCTACCACAGCCACTCGAGCCTTTGTATCCACCCGGTGTATGCTATGTGCTAACTCAGGTTGTGTTGACTTCACGCGGTTAAGGCTGGGCGACTCTCAGTCGGCGCCCTCAGTGTTTAGATGCTTCATGCCTCAGTGCTTAGCGCCACAGCATGTGAATAACACCTACACTTGGTGCCCCGATGCTTCGGTGCACCAGTACTGTATTCTACCTCACTCAGTGTCCTCGGTGAGTCTACACCCTTGGTGCCTGAGTGCTTCAGTACACGGCTGAGCTGTACGCGGCGCTGGGCCTGGCCAGGCAGCAGGCTCAAGCCCTTGCTGTGGCCCTAGCCCAGCCGGCCCCGGAGCTGACCCCGCCTGCACCGGTGGTTGCCCCGGATGTTACGTGCTGGCATCTGCCATACTCGCCAGGCTGTCCGGCCGGGCGAATAGTTTATCACACTGGGCTGAAAGAACGTGGATTCCACGTTGCTAATCGTCTAGTGCACAGGAAGTATCTCCGCTTCGCCTTACAGGGGAGCGTCCTGAGTTTTCTGTGCTGTGGTTCAACCTCTCCTTAGCCCCCCGCACGTTTCAAAGTGCATGGATGCCATTCTAGCTCCCTTGCGGCTGCAAGTGATCAGGGTGATGAATTAGCTGAACGACTGGTTGATCTGCCCAGTCGCAGGAAGGAGCAGCGGCCCACACAGTGCAAGCCTACCTGTCGGACGACAGAGTGGCTGCCATTTGCAACTGTCTGGCCCTGTTCAACAAGGGTTCACAGTATAATTGGTGTTGTGTTAAAAACTATTGGGTCTGATGGCCTCGGCTTCATCACCCACCCAACTAGGGTTACTCCACAAGCGCCCGATCCAAGTGTGGCTCAGTGCCTTAGCCTACACCCCAAGCGTGACAGACACAAATCCCACCTCAGCCACTGACTCATTGTGTGACCCTGAGCAAGTCACTTAACCTCCTTGTGCTCCGTCTTTCGGGTGAGACATAATTTTAAGTGACTGCAGCTGATGCATAGTTCACACACCCTAGCCTCTATAAGTCGCCTTGGATAAAGGCGTCTGCTAAATAAACAAATAATAATAAACAAATAATAAATGGCATCTAATGTTTATAAAGTGACGTTTCACCAAAAACCTTTTGAAATGTAAATAGTGAACTTTTAATTGACTAAGCGAGTGCTTTGCTGACTTTTGATTAATATTACAAAATAAATCAGAGGGAGGTCAAGTTGAACAAACACATATTTAATTTGCAGAGTTAAACATAAATGTTCCATTAACAATGACTTTCTCCGCTTTCACTGACAAGACCCCCCCCCCCCCCCCCCCCATTTATTCTTAATGTTTCACTGAAGTTAATGTTCTCGCTCAGGGGGGGAATTCTCAACAAAAAAGTGCAGGTACTCATATGCGCAGCCGGTACACAATACATTTATGAATACAAAATAAGCCTTAAAAAAATAACTGATAAAATCTAACCATTTTAATCATAAACAAAGAAGCTGAAAATACTGAAAGCTTTGTACCCTCTGCTTGTATCACTCGGTCACGTACTGTAATATAGCACTTAAGTTAAACCTTGAATGATAAGTATTAAGAAATATTACATTGTTTCAAGATATCCTAAAGGGGGGGATGTTACACAAAATGTGTATAAAGAAAACAACTGTGCTATAAACAAATGATACAAAAAGATCCAAGTCAAACAATGCGCAATACGGGCTGAAATACCCCTCTATTTTTTAATGTACCAGGCACTACTCTTAAAAAAATGACTTGGCCTTGGCTACATTGATAACCTTGGATTAGAATCCTGTTTTGTTTTTTGTTTTTTTACAGATTACTTATCCTACAATATATTCTGTGTGCTTCTCTGTTGTGTTTCTGTGTAGATAGATGAATTATAACATGGTCTATTCCAGAAAAATGTTTGTATATTTCAGACAGAAACAGTAGAAAAGTATGCATCAGGTTTTATATATGTATTTATTTATTTTTAATCTCTGGCATTACACATTCTCATAAAGTAATATCATTACTGTGGTTTACGTATGCCTTTACACGCAAGTGCAAACTCAGATTTAACTTAAATAAACTGTAGAAAAGGAGGCATTGTACATTTACAGTCCTCATAACAGAAAATACTATGATCACAACAAAACAAAACGTTGATCACTGTGTGTGTGTGTGGCTGCTGGCTGTCCCCAGGACAAATGATATGGAGCATCTTTCGGGTTATATGTTGGAGAGCAAGCTTTTTAAAGTCCTGCACCTACCTGACTTGGTTCTCAAGGAAGTGCATGTATCTGTACAGCAGGGTGTAGGAAGGAGACAGAATCCCCACAGACTTCATCCGAGCCCCTCTTTCCAGCGCACTCTCCACCGGCATGTTCGCAAAGCACGCAAGCCCAAAGTAACTGCCTTTGCGGAAATAGCTGGAGAAGACAGGACAGTAATACAAACCAGAAGTTGTGAAATTCTGAGCGTGTTTTTGAGGGGACATGATGCTACAGGCACGCAGACTAGTAACATACACCCCTTGACACAGCTGTAAATATAAAAGTAGAAGTACACTCATACTAAAAGAAAATTATTTGACAAACATTTCGACAATATGTCTTTCTCAATGTCTTCAATGTTGAAACTACAGCTATCTTGAACAGCAACACTGTAATAGTAGTTCAATCTTATTTTTTTATTCATAATAAGTCCTTATTATGCCACTGTCCACAATTAACAAAAGTGCAATAAATTATGCATTGCTTTCAATTTCAAATACACAAGACTGTAAATATGAACTTAAAACACCAAAAAAGCTCCAGAAACATTTATATACAGTCTGTAGGGTGACAACGTACCCTTATACCTACAACATATATCAGTTGAACGTTTTTTCTCTCTACCAATATTAGCCCTGGTGTACTGTTCAGTGTGGTGCAGTTTTTTGTAGAAATTGTCTTAAACATGAAAAACAAGAAAAAACGAATCACAAGAATACATTAATTAAAACAACAAATAAAAATGTTAAAGGGGTTAAACATATAAGGGCAAACTTACATGAAGTCTGAAGAGATTCTATGGGATCCGCTGGCCATAGACTTAAACTCTACTCCGACCAGGTCAGCGTCCTGAGGCAAACACCATTCCACTATGTTACCTGGCAACAGAAAAAGAAAGAATCACACCAGAGCTAGCCTGCATCATACAGCTTTCAAACTGTCACACCGTCCAGTGCATTCTTTGTATGCAAGGCCTGCCGCGCTGAATGCAGAGCTGTAGAAGTTCAGTAGTTAGGTGAACTCGCTCCTGATTTCCTTCTGGTGTGAAGAAAACTATAGCAAGCAGTCCGGCGCTAGTGTGCTTTCCCACAGTATTACCAGCTAGTATGAAAACACTATTACAGGAGATGGTGTTCCTGTTTTGTTTGTGCCAAGCATGGACTGGCACAATTCAACAAGGGCATATTGAATTGACTGCTGATACTACAAATGCTTATTCTAGGTTATCTGTTTGTTTGGATGATGTTGTTTGGATGACTAAAAATTATTATTCTACTTTTGGTAGGCACTAGGAAACAACTTCAAACTACATCACTATCCCTGACCTTCTGTGGTCGTGACATTGTTGTATCCACTTCAATCAGGAATCTGGGAGTAATCTTAGATTCGCCTCTTAGTTTTGAGACTTATTAAACATAGAGTTCGCTCTTACCTTTTATAGAAGGATGCTGAGATTTGATCCATTCTTTTGTAACATCACGTATTAATTACTGTAATGCATTGTTGATTGGGCTGCTTTCTCACCTGGTGATTTGGTTACAACTGGTCCAAAATGCAGCTGAATGAATATTGACTGGTACAAAAAGGACTGAGCATATTACACCTTTTTTGGAAAATTTTCATTGGCTGCCTGTCAAGTTTCGTATTAAATTTAAGATCTTACTCTTGACTTTTAAGGCTGTTTGAAGAATGGGGCCTACATATTTCTCTGAATTGCTGTATCCCTATATCCCTAGATGTCAACACGCTCTTCAAGTTTTAACATAGAACCGCCGGATTTTCGAACTACCTAGAACTGCCACGTGGGTCACTGTGACCCATACATTTTTAAATTGCTTCGTTATGAAAATTAAAGACAGACATACTACCGGATACAATTGAAAAGTTTTAGCCTACTCATGAACATCATATCAAAAATTTGCATCGCAGAAACACCATATTTAAATGGAAAATTAAACATAAAGGCATTATTTTTAAAATGAGCGCATATACAGCACGACTACAAACAGTGAAAAAATATAACAAAATATACATTTCAAAAGAAACAGATATGTACATATACCCGGGTACAGGTGTAAACGGGTACATGTACACACAAAACTATAAAACCAAAATCATTGTTTCTAATACTACATAAAAAGAAAATATAACACTACTTCCGGTATGATGACTGCAATGTACTCTATGGAGGAGCGTACACGTCTGCCAGCTGACTGTGCCTGCATCCAGGAGCTGTGTTAACATAGACGCAGTTCCATTGAACACTATTGTGTAAACACGTGTAAACTGGTACATATAAACCTGTAAAACCAAAATGTTTTTTTTTTCTAACAGTAATATAAAAAAAGAATATATAACATTTCATATTAGGCACATAAGTTGTTATCCTACCTGTCATTTCAGTTTGCTGTGTGTCTACTTTCAAGATTAAATATTTCCTTCTGATATATTTCCAGTTGCATTTGTGGAGCAAAACGAAAGATTGATGTCTCCCAGGTACATTGAAAAATAAGCAACTAGGCTTTCACTGAATTTGCATCTTGAGAAATCCACAATCATAGCAATCTCTGTCTCGTAGTCAGTCTACAAACAAAAAAAGGCTTGAAATAAAAAACAAAAAACACGTGTGCTAGGTGGAGGGGGCGAGTCTTGTTTGCTGCATTTACAAAAAAAAAAAAAAATAGAATATCTTAGGTTATATTAAAAAAAAGATTGTAATGCATGGGTCACATTGACCCACGTGGCGGTTCTAGGTAGAAATGTTTATAACTTTATAATTTTTGCGATTCTGGCTATCAAACGTAGGGTTGCCAATCGTTCTGGTTTTGCCTGGATTGTTCTCTTTTTGAAGTAGCTGTCCTGGGAAGTCTGTAAGACTTCTGGTGTCCCGGTTTTTTGTAAGCCAGAGGTGGGAACCCTAATCAAACGCGGTCTGGAACCCTCCCTCCCCCCGGACGGCGCTCGGCCAATTGTGCGCCGCCCCCTGGGAGCTCCCGTCCTCGGTCGGCAAAGGAATAGCCTGGACTCGAACCGACGACGTCCAGACTGTAGGGCGCATCCTGCACTCTACGCGAGTGCTTTTACTGGATGCGCCACTCGGGAGCCCCCGTAATTTTTAGTATTTTAATTGTTGTAATTAATGTTTTAATTTTTATTTATTTTGTAAAGCACTTTGGGATGGTTTGCCATGAAAGGCGCTGTATAAAAATGAATTGATTGATTGATTTTGTACCACATCCACCAAGTTAGAATTGTCCATTTTTTTCTTGATTTGTAGATATAGCTTCATTCATACAGTATGTTATGACCCTGTCCCAGGATTAGCCCTATTTCTTGTAGTATATGACCACAGTCCATTCTTTAGCACATTTATTATCCCTTGTGGGTGACGCATATCACCCCACCTATGGTAATATAGTTCCAATAAGAATATACAGTGCCTTGCGAAAGTATTTGGCCCCCTTGAACTTTGCGACCTTTTGCCACATTTCAGGCTTCAAACATAAAGAAATGAAACTGTAATTTTTTGTGAAGAATCAACAACAAGTGGGACACAATCATGAAGTGGAACGAAATTTATTGGATATTTCAAACTTTAACAAATAAAAAACTGAAAAATTGGGCGTGCAAAATTATTCAGCCCCCTTAAGTTAATACTTTGTAGCGCCACCTTTTGCTGCGATTACAGCTGTAAGTCGCTTGGGGTATGTCTCTATCAGTTTTGCACATCGAGAGACTGAAATTTTTGCCCATTCCTCCTTGCAAAACAGCTCGAGCTCAGTGAGGTTGGATGGAGAGCATTTGTGAACAGCAGTTTTCAGTTCTTTCCACAGATTCTCGATTGGATTCAGGTCTGGACTTTGACTTGGCCATTCTAACACCTGGATATGTTTATTTGTGAACCATTCCATTGTAGATTTTGCTTTATGTTTTGGATCATTGTCTTGTTGGAAGACAAATCCCCATCCCAGTCTCAGGTCTTTTGCAGACTCCATCAGGTTTTCTTCCAGAATGGTCCTGTATTTGGCTCCATCCATCTTCCCATCAATTTTAACCATCTTCCCTGTCCCTGCTGAAGAAAAGCAGGCCCAAACCATGATGCTGCCACCACCATGTTTGACAGTGGGGATGGTGTGTTCAGGGTGATGAGCTGTGTTGCTTTTACGCCAAACATAACGTTTTGCATTGTTGCCAAAAAGTTCGATTTTGGTTTCATCTGACCAGAGCACCTTCTTCCACATGTTTGGTGCGTCTCCCAGGTGGCTTGTGGCAAACTGTAAATGACACTTTTTATGGATATCTTTAAGAAATGGCTTTCTTCTTGC
>NW_026708553.1:37500-40000 GCF_902713425.1 Acipenser ruthenus | reverse complement strand
CCTGGGTGGTGTGAGACGGGAGCTGTCCCCGGGGCCGTGGAACCCAAGCCGGGGCAGTGGGAGCAGAGGCCTGGGTGGTGGGACCCAGCCCGGGGCCGTGGAACCCAAGCCGGGGCAAAGGCTGGAGCTGTCCCCGGGGCCGTGGAACCCAAGCCGGGGCAGTGGGAGCAGAGGCCTGGGTGGTGGGAGCCAGCCCGGGGCCGTGGAACCCAAGCCGGGGCAAAGGCTGGAGCTGTCCCCGGGGCCGTGGAACCCAAGCCGGGGCAGTGGGAGCAGAGGCCTGGGTGGTGGGAGCCAGCCCGGGGCCGTGGAACCCAAGCCGGGGCAAAGGCTGGAGCTGTCCCCGGGGCCGTGGAACCCAAGCCGGGGTGGTGGGAGGCGGGGGCTGTCCCCGGGGCCGTGGAACCCTGCCCGGGGCGGTGGAACCCAAGCCGGGGCAGTGGGAGCAGAGGCCTGGGTGGTGGGAGCCAGCCCGGGGCCGTGGAACCCAAGCTGGGGCAGTGGGAGCAGAGGCCTGGGTGGTGGGAGGCGGGAACTGTCCCCGGGGCTGTGGAACCCAAGCCGGGGCCGTGGAACCCAAGCCGGGGCAGTGGGAGCAGAGGCCTGGGTGGTGGGAGCCAGCCCGGGGCCGTGGAACCCTGCCCGGGGCAAGTGCGAGCCATAGCCTGGGTCCCCATTCAGTAACATGACCATAGGCACAGTTAGCTGACATGACCAGAGGCGGAATTAGCTGACATGACCATAGGCGGAATTAGCCTACATGACCAGAGGCACAGTTAGCTGACATGACCATAGGCACAGTTAGCTGACATGACCAGAGGCGGAATTAGCTGACATGACCAGAGGCGGAATTAGCTGACATGACCAGAGGCGGAATTAGCTGACATGACCATGGGCAGAAGTAGCTGACATGACCATGGGCAGAAGTAGCTGACATGACCATGGGCAGAAGTAGCTGACATGACCATGGGCAGAAGTAGCTGACATGACCATAGGCACAGTTAGCTGACATGACCATAGGCAGAAGTAGCTGACATGACCATAGGCAGAAGTAGCTGACATGACCATAGGCAGAAGTAGCTGACATGACCATGGGCAGAAGTAGCTGACATGACCATGGGCAGAAGTAGCTGACATGACCATGGGCAGAAGTAGCTGACATGACCATAGGCACAGTTAGCTGACATGACCATAGGCAGAAGTAGCTGACATGACCATAGGCAGAAGTAGCTGACATGACCATAGGCAGAAGTAGCTGACATGACCATGGGCAGAAGTAGCTGACATGACCATAGGCACAGTTAGCTGACATGACCATAGGCACAGTTAGCTGACATGACCATAGGCGGAGTTAGCTGACATGACCATAGGCACAGTTAGCTGACATGACCATAGGCACAGTTAGCTGACATGACCATAGGCAGAAGTAGCTGACATGACCATAGGCAGAAGTAGCTGACATGACCATGGGC
This sequence comes from Acipenser ruthenus, assembly GCF_902713425.1. NCBI lineage: Eukaryota > Metazoa > Chordata > Actinopteri > Acipenseriformes > Acipenseridae > Acipenser > Acipenser ruthenus. The sequence continues at coordinate 38,528 of NW_026708553.1, read as the reverse complement.
AGAAGTAGCTGACATGACCATAGGCGGAGTTAGCTGACATGACCATAGGCACAGTTAGCTGACATGACCATAGGCACAGTTAGCTGACATGACCATAGGCGGAGTTAGCTGACATGACCAGAGGCGGAATTAGCTAATATGACCATAGGCGGAATTAGCTGACATGACCAGAGGCAGAATTAGCCTACATGACCATGGGCAGAAGTAGCTGACATGACCAGAGCTCCAATTAAAAGTTACCTTCTTCTGAAGGGACAGATTTGCTATGTGTTACGGAGCGAGAGTTCCAGGAGGTCCCTGTGAACTCGTGGCTTCCTCCCTTAATGCAACTAGATGGCAGATACACTGGGGAGGTAGGTGCATATTACTAGGGGCACGGCATTTTCGATCAAAAAAATATTTCTAAGTCAGGACGGAGGTTCATTCTAAGGGCACGAGCGACCGATCTAAGCCGTGTGGGAGGCCCTGCACCCCGGTCAGGGTCCCCCTTCACCCCCTGGCGACATCCTCCCTTGGAAGTCTGCCCGGTGGCCCCCTCCCGCGCCCGGCGCCGGTTCAGGCCGGGCTGGAGGCCCCGTTCCTCGGGCTCAGGACCGGGCTAAGCCCCCTTAAGGACCTGGCCAAGCTCTGGTCACGTTGCGGGAAGGGGGGGGGGGTTGACCTCCCGTGCCCGGGCGCCCGTTCATGCGGGCCTGGAGGCTCCCATTTCCGGCTCGAGAACTGGGGTTTGCGCCCTTGGCTCCTCCGTGCGTTCCCTTTCAGTCTCTGGTCATGTCTACCTTCTCCGGAGGTGATTTGGGAGCCATGGTCATGTTGAGGGGAATTTTCGGAGGGAAATCCCTATCTTTAACATTATATGACCAGAGTCCGGACTTTTTCGGCTCCGTCAGAATCAAAGTTTTCAAAAAAACATGGTCATGTTCCCTATCTTTAACATTAGATGACCATGGCCACCTCGGGGCCGTTTGTGGAAGTCTGCCGAGGGCGGAGGCGAAACGGGGCTGCGGGGCGGCGGCGACTCCTGTTCC
>NW_026708553.1:25000-27500 GCF_902713425.1 Acipenser ruthenus | reverse complement strand
GCCCGGGCAAGTGGGAGCAGAGGCCTGGGTGGTGGGAGGCGGGAGCAGAGGCCTGGGCGGCGGGAGCTGTCCCCGGGGCCGTGGAACCCTGCCCGGGCAAGTGGGAGCCAGCCCAGGGAGGCTGGAGCTGTCCCCGGGGCTGTGGAACCCAAGCCGGGGCAGTGGGAGCAGAGGCCTGGGTGGTGGGAGCCAGCCCGGGGCCGTGGAACCCTGCCCGGGCAAGTGGGAGCCAGCCCAGGGAGGCTGGAGCTGTCCCCGGGGCTGTGGAACCCAAGCCGGGGCCGTGGAACCCAAGCCGGGGCAGTGGGAGCAGAGGCCTGGGTGGTGGGAGCCAGCCCGGGGCCGTGGAACCCAAGCTGGGGCAGTGGGAGCAGAGGCATGGGTGGTGGGAGGCGGGAACTGTCCCCGGGGCAGTGGAACCCAAGCCGGGGCCGTGGAACCCAAGCCGGGGCAGTGGGAGCAGAGGCCTGGGTGGTGTGAGACGGGAGCTGTCCCCGGGGCCGTGGAACCCAAGCCGGGGCAGTGGGAGCAGAGGCCTGGGTGGTGGGACCCAGCCCGGGGCCGTGGAACCCAAGCCGGGGCAAAGGCTGGAGCTGTCCCCGGGGCCGTGGAACCCAAGCCGGGGCAGTGGGAGCAGAGGCCTGGGTGGTGGGAGCCAGCCCGGGGCCGTGGAACCCAAGCCGGGGCAAAGGCTGGAGCTGTCCCCGGGGCCGTGGAACCCAAGCCGGGGCAGTGGGAGCAGAGGCCTGGGTGGTGGGAGCCAGCCCGGGGCCGTGGAACCCAAGCCGGGGCAAAGGCTGGAGCTGTCCCCGGGGCCGTGGAACCCAAGCCGGGGTGGTGGGAGGCGGGGGCTGTCCCCGGGGCCGTGGAACCCTGCCCGGGGCGGTGGAACCCAAGCCGGGGCAGTGGGAGCAGAGGCCTGGGTGGTGGGAGCCAGCCCGGGGCCGTGGAACCCAAGCTGGGGCAGTGGGAGCAGAGGCCTGGGTGGTGGGAGGCGGGAACTGTCCCCGGGGCTGTGGAACCCAAGCCGGGGCCGTGGAACCCAAGCCGGGGCAGTGGGAGCAGAGGCCTGGGTGGTGGGAGCCAGCCCGGGGCCGTGGAACCCTGCCCGGGGCAAGTGCGAGCCATAGCCTGGGTCCCCATTCAGTAACATGACCATAGGCACAGTTAGCTGACATGACCAGAGGCGGAATTAGCTGACATGACCATAGGCGGAATTAGCCTACATGACCAGAGGCACAGTTAGCTGACATGACCATAGGCACAGTTAGCTGACATGACCAGAGGCGGAATTAGCTGACATGACCAGAGGCGGAATTAGCTGACATGACCAGAGGCGGAATTAGCTGACATGACCATGGGCAGAAGTAGCTGACATGACCATGGGCAGAAGTAGCTGACATGACCATGGGCAGAAGTAGCTGACATGACCATGGGCAGAAGTAGCTGACATGACCATAGGCACAGTTAGCTGACATGACCATAGGCAGAAGTAGCTGACATGACCATAGGCAGAAGTAGCTGACATGACCATAGGCAGAAGTAGCTGACATGACCATGGGCAGAAGTAGCTGACATGACCATGGGCAGAAGTAGCTGACATGACCATGGGCAGAAGTAGCTGACATGACCATAGGCACAGTTAGCTGACATGACCATAGGCAGAAGTAGCTGACATGACCATAGGCAGAAGTAGCTGACATGACCATAGGCAGAAGTAGCTGACATGACCATGGGCAGAAGTAGCTGACATGACCATAGGCACAGTTAGCTGACATGACCATAGGCACAGTTAGCTGACATGACCATAGGCGGAGTTAGCTGACATGACCATAGGCACAGTTAGCTGACATGACCATAGGCACAGTTAGCTGACATGACCATAGGCAGAAGTAGCTGACATGACCATAGGCAGAAGTAGCTGACATGACCATGGGCAGAAGTAGCTGACATGACCATAGGCGGAGTTAGCTGACATGACCATAGGCACAGTTAGCTGACATGACCATAGGCACAGTTAGCTGACATGACCATAGGCGGAGTTAGCTGACATGACCAGAGGCGGAATTAGCTAATATGACCATAGGCGGAATTAGCTGACATGACCAGAGGCAGAATTAGCCTACATGACCATGGGCAGAAGTAGCTGACATGACCAGAGCTCCAATTAAAAGTTACCTTCTTCTGAAGGGACAGATTTGCTATGTGTTACGGAGCGAGAGTTCCAGGAGGTCCCTGTGAACTCGTGGCTTCCTCCCTTAATGCAACTAGATGGCAGATACACTGGGGAGGTAGGTGCATATTACTAGGGGCACGGCATTTTCGATCAAAAAAATATTTCTAAGTCAGGACGGAGGTTCATTCTAAGGGCACGAGCGACCGATCTAAGCCGTGTGGGAGGCCCTGCACCCCGGTCAGGGTCCCCCTTCACCCCCTGGCGACATCCTCCCTTGGAAGTCTGCCCGGTGGCCCCCTCCCGCGCCCGGCGCCGGTTCAGGCC
>NW_026708552.1:0-46731 GCF_902713425.1 Acipenser ruthenus | reverse complement strand
GGAAACTGAATTACACTCTTCTGTAAAGCCGATTCACCCATACATAAATAAAGTAAACATCTGAAGCACATTTTTTTTTTAAGTGTCCTATAATATAACTCAATGTATGGGATATCGAATTGCCTTTACACTTCCTTTCAAATAACGAATATAAGAGTAGAATTATCCCTCGGTAACATTATATCCAAAACCTATATTTTTCGGCAGGACAGTTCTCCTCGTGGTTTTCAAGAAGTCCTGTTTCATCACCGAGGAAGAAAACTTGATCAGGTGTTAGGACAGTGTTAAGGGAAGTCTCAGTTGGTTCCTCCTCATTTTCCGTTGAGCAGCCAGGCTGGCTATAAGTACATTCATTTATTTCTATCCCTCTCCTTACTTTTGTCATACGAGGCATATCTTCTTCTGCTTCATGATGTAAGAAACGTTTATGACACCCTCTCCATTTCAATAAAAGTCACCTTATCGGAGAGTAAACTGTCAACAAAAGAGAGAAGTGCTGCTGACTGCCTGCATGGCGCGCGCCCTACTTTTCAAATGTACCTGCACGAGACCAGCAAAGTGACCGTTTGTGTTTGACAGGTGGCTCCCACAGTATTACATACCACTTCATGGAGCAGTAAAGAGATGGAGAAAATGTCATTTGCATTGTTTGATTTTTTTTGAAGAGAATGCGATAGAAATTGGCAAGAAAGAGTGGATTGTAGAATTTGATGAACGTAGTTACAAAAATAATGTAATTGAAACCAAAAATGTTTATGAGATGGTGGACTTAAACCTAGTGGAAAAGGGGACCTTCAAAAGAAAAATCCAAAATGGTTAACCTGTCCATCTTATGTACTGGCAATAGGTAAGACAAAGTGTAATGCTCTATATCAATTTGTCAATCAACTAAAAAGATTAAATAATGCTGAGGAAACTGAAGGTATGGGATGGACACCCTTGCTTACAGTAAACAGTATATATATATATATATATATATATATATATATATATATATATATATATATATATATATATATATATATATACAGTGCCTTGCATAAGTATTCACCCCCCTTGGACTTTTCCACATTTTGTAATATTACAACCTGGAATTAAAATGGATTTAATTAGGATTTTTTGTGACTGATCTACACAAAATAGTCCATAATGTCAAAGTGGGGAAAAAAAATCTACATATTTTTCAAAATTATTTACAAATAAAAAACTGTCTTGATTGCATAAGTATTCACCCCCTTTGCTGTGACACCCCTAAATAAGCTCTGGTGCAACCAATTGCCTTCAGAAGTCACATAATTAGTTGAATGGAGTCCACCTGTGTGCAATTAAAGTGTCACATGACCTCAGATTAAATACACCTGTTTCTGGAAGGCCACAGTTTGTTAAAGAGCATATCAAAACAAACAGCATCATGAAGACCAAGGAGCTATCTAAACAATTCTGGGATAAAGTTCTGGAGAAGCACCAATCAGGGTTGGGTTATAAAAAAATATCCCAAACTTTGAACATCCCCCGGAGCACCGTTAAATCCATTATTAAGAAATGGAAAGAATATGGCACAACCGCGACTCTGCTTAGAGAAGGCCGTCCACCAAAATTCAGTGACCAGGTAAGGAGGGCATAAGTCAGAGAAGCAACCAAGAGGTCAATGGTAACTCTGAAGGAGCTGGAGAGATCCACAGCTGAGATGGGAGAAACCGTCCATGGGACAACTATAACCCAGGCGCTCCACAAAGCTGGGCTTTATGGAAGAGTGGCGAGAAGAAAGCCATTTCTGAAAAAAACCCATATCAAATCCTGTTTGGATTTTGCCAAAAGGCATGTGGGAGACACAGCAAACATGTGGAAAAGGGTTCTCTGGTCTAATGAGACCAAAATTGAACTTTTTGGCCTTAGCGCAAAACGCTATGTGTGGCGCAAAGCCAACACTGCTCATCACCCTGAGAACACCATCCCCACGGTGAAGCATGGTGGTGGCAGCATGTTATAACATGTTATGGGGATGCTTTTCATCGGCAGGGACTGGGAAACTGGTCAGGACTGAGGGCAAGATGGATGGAGCCAAATACAGGGAAATTCTAGAGGAAAACCTGTTTCAGTCTGCAAGAGGACCAGTGACTGGGAAGGTTCACCTTCCAGCAGGACAATGACCCTAAACACACAGCCAAAGCTACACTGGAGTGGTTTAAAAACAAGAACCTGAATGTCTTAGAATGGCCCAGTCAAAGCCCAGACATCAATCCGATTGAGAATCTGTGGCAAGACTTGAAAATTGCTGTTCACCAACGGTCCCCATCCAACTTGACAGAGCTTGAGCAATTTTGCCAAGAAGAATGGGCAAAATTTGCAGGATTCAGATGTGCAAAGCTGGTAGAGACTTACCCAAAGCCAAAGGTGCTTCTACCAAGTATTGACTCAGGGGGGTGAATACTTATGCAACCAACAAATGTCTTTTTTTTTGTTTAATTAAACAAAACAAAAAATGTGTCACAATAAAAAATATTTTGCACCTTCAAAGTGTTAAGTATGTTGTGTAAATCAAATGGTAAAAATCCCAATTAAATACATTTTAATTCCAGGTTGTAACACTACAAAATGTGGAAAAGTCCAAGGGGGGTGAATACTTATGCAAGGCACTGTATATATATTGTGACATTTACTTTTTTTGTTTTAATGAACTAGCCTACATACTAAACAGTGAACATACAATCAATACTGCTGTATAATCATAACTCTTACTCTAAGTTACTGAGGTAAAATTATACCTAATTCTCTCAGAACACTACCTTCACTTTAAAAGCTGTTATTACTACTTTGTATGGTATTTTCGTATTACTATTGATATCTATAGTAACATACAAATCAAGGCTATTTTCACCTTAGTACGAGAACATTATGGGGTACCATGTTTCCGTTACAAGGTGTATAAAGACCCACTGTTGAATTTTAACCAGTGTAGGCACAGTATAAATATGATTAAATATGAACTATTTTTTAGGGGACTGGCAGACTGTTTCACAAAAAGCAAAGTGTATACTTAATTATGAAAAGGAGGAAACCCCTTCCAAGTGTAAGCGGGATAAATGCCGGGACCAAAACAACTATCATGACAATGATAGAAATACTTTAATGTGGCCTAATATTTATTTTTAAGAATGTGAAGTGCAGACTAATCTAATCATAACTATATAATATAACGCATTTAGTCATAAATACTACAAATAATAAAATAAAATATAAAAATAATAAACAGCAAAAGACAGCTAACATTTCAACATATACTTTAGAACTCCCAGATATACTGGAACGAGTGGAATTACTGAAAATGGATTTGTCCACCACCAACTATGCCAACACCAATATACAACAATGGGGGAAAAGAGAGATGAGGTAGGAAAATTGTGTTATTTAGGTTACTACCCGATGACCGTCTGCAGGCTTAGTAATGCCCTGAACCAAAGGCGAGGGAGCATAATACTAAGGTATAACCCGAACAAGAGGGTGTTACTATATGGAGAGGTTTGTCTCCAAAAATACTGAAGTACACAGTATCCATGGCGTAAAAGTGATAAAAAGGAGGTATTTTCATGCAGTTTGATATATGTATATATTATATAACTATTTCACTTACCCACACCTTTGTTTATGATTTTAGAAGGTACAACGGACTGAAAAAGCGTCAGTATCAAAAAGGAAGCTACAGATGTGTTGTCACAAAGACACAATGAAGCTAACTGCAGACCTATTACGGGTATTTCACACTGCTGAAGAACTTGCCAATAAATCCCTGACTGGATTCAAATCCAATGCACATAAGGATTCACAAGCAAAACAACCCCTTAATCCAGATATTGTGGATGCGATTATTGGTAAGAACAATCACATTTTAATTCTGTAAAAGCTTGTATAAGCAAGCAATAACGCATGAAAAGGCATGCAGTTTTACTGAGGTTGCCAGGCTGTGGTAGGTGTCTATTTTATACTTAAACTTATGGTCAGGTATGAAGGCTTTAGAAGCTCTATTTGGAATTATTGTCCCTATTTACTAATCTTTAAGGAGTGTTCTGATGTTCGAATGTTTTGTTAAGGACTATTACTTTAAATCCTTTTTGACTTAATAATGTTTAAAGTAATAAAAGCCATTGAGACTACTTTGTTTTAGGTCTTATTCAGATTTTTAAAGCATTATTTAAACTCCAAACATGTGTATTGATACTGAAGCATTCCTTAAAACACTTTAGTAAATAGAGCCCATTATTTGAATATTATTACTACATAAATGTAGTTTGAAATATAGGACCCTATTCTTAAAACTTTTGGGCCATGTAGCCTAGTTAGTATACTTACCAAAGGTCGGTTCTCCCTTGCACCATCTGATGGTTGGAATCAGGCACCTTTGGCAGCAATTACAGCCATGAGTCTATTTGGATAAGACTCTACCAGCTTTGCACATCTGGACACTGCAATTTTTGCCCATTCTTCTTTGCAAAATTGCTCAAGCTCCGTCAAGTTGGATGGGGACCTTTGGTGAACAGCAATTTTCTACTCTTTCCACATATTCTCAATTAGATTGAGGTCCGGGCTTTGACTGGGCCACTCCAGGACATTGACCTTTTTGTTTTTAAGCCACTCCAGTGTGGCTTTGGCTGTATGTTTGGGGTCATTGTCCTGCTGGAAGATGAATCTTCTCCCAAGTCCCAGGTCTCTTGCAGACTTCAGCAGGTTTTCCTTCAGGATTTCTCTGTACTTTGCCGCATCCATTTTGCCCTCTATCTTCACAAGCTTTCCAGGCCCTGACGCAGAGAAGCATCCCCATAGCATGATGCTGCCACCACCATGCTTCACGGTAGCGATGGTGTTCTCAGGATGATGTGCGGTGTTAGGCTTACGCCAAACATAGCGCTTAGCGTTGAGGCCAAAAAGCTCTATTCTGGTCTCATCAGACCATAGAATCTTCTTCCACTTGGTCTCAGAGTCTCCCACATGCCTTCTGGGAAACTCTAGCCGAGATATGATGCAAGTTTTTTTCTTTTTGCCACTCTCCCATAAAGGCCAGTTTTGTGAAGCACCCGGGCTATTGTTGCCATATGCACAGTGTCTCCCAGCTCAGCCGTGGAACACTGTAACTCCTTTAGAGTTGCCATAGGCCTCTTGGTGGCCTCCCTGACTAGTGCCCTATACGCCCGGATACTACGTTTTTGAGGACGGCCTGTTCTAGACAGATTCACAGTTGTGCCATATTCTCTCCATTTCTTAATAATGGACTTTACTGTGCTCTGAGAGGATATTCAATGCCTTGGAAATGTTCTTATATCCTACCCCTGATTGGTGCTTTTGAAGAACCTTATTCCGGATTTGCTTTGAATGTTCCTTCATCTTCATCATGTAGTTTTTGTTAGGAAATGTACTAACCAACTGTGGGACCTCCCAGAGACAGGTGTATTTAACCTGAAATCATGTGAAACACCTTAATTGCACACAGGTGGACTCCATTCAACTAATTATGTGACTTCTAAAGACAATTGGATGCACCAGAGCTTATTTAGGTGTGTCATAGCAAAGGGGGTGAATACTTATGCAATCAATTATTTTCTGTTTTATATTTGTAATTAATTTAGAACAATTTGTAGATTTTATTTTTCACTTTGAAATTATGGACTTTTCTTGTGTTGATCAGTGGCAAACATAGCGCTTAGCGTTGAGGCCAAAAAGCTCTATTTTGGTCTCATCAGACCATAGAATCTTCTTCCACTTGGTCTCAGAGTCTCCCACATGCCTTCTGGGAAACTCTAGCTGAGATTTGATGCGAGTTTTTTTCAACAATGGCTTTCTTTTTGCCACTCTCCCATAAAGGCCAGTTTTGTGAAGCACCCGGGCTATTGTTGCCACATGCACAGTGTCTCCCAGCTCAGCCGTGGAACACTGTAACTCCTTTAGAGTTGCCATAGGCCTCTTGGTGGCCTCCCTGACTAGTGCCCTATACGCCCGGATACTCCGTTTTTGAGGACGGCCTGTTCTAGACAGATTCACAGTTGTGCCATATTCTCTCCATTTCTTAATAATGGACTTTACTGTGCTCTGAGAGGATATTCAATGCCTTGGAAATGTTCTTATATCCTACCCCTGATTGGTGCTTTTGAAGAACCTCATTTCGGATTTGCTTTGAATGTTCCTTCATCTTCATGATGTAGTTTTTGTTAGGAAATGTACTAACCAACTGTGGGACCTCCCAGAGACAGGTGTATTTAACCTGAAATCATGTGAAACACCTTAATTGCACACAGGTGGACTCCATTCAACTAATTATGTGACTTCTAAAGACAATTGGTTGCACCAGAGCTTATTTTGGTGTGTCATAGCAAAGGGGGTGAATACTTATGCAATCAATTATTTTCTGTTTTATATTTGTAATTAATTTAGAACAATTTGTAGATTTTATTTTTCACTTTGACATTATGGACTTTTCTTGTGTTGATCAGTGGCAAACATAGCGCTTAGCGTTGAGGCCAAAAAGCTCTATTTTGGTCTCATCAGACCATAGAATCTTCTTCCACTTGGTCTCAGAGTCTCCCACATGCCTTCTGGGAAACTCTAGCCGAGATTTGATGCGAGTTTTTTTCAACAATGGCTTTCTTTTTGCCACTCTCCCATAAAGGCCAGTTTTGTGAAGCACCCGGGCTATTGTTGCCATATGCACAGTGTCTCCCAGCTCAGCCGTGGAACACTGTAACTCCTTTAGAGTTGCCATAGGCCTCTTGGTGGCCTCCCTGACTAGTGCACTTCTCGCCCGGATACTCCGTTTTTGAGGACAGCCTGTTCTAGACAGATTCACAGTTGTGCCATATTCTCTCCATTTCTTAATAATGGACTTTACTGTGCTCTGAGAGGATATTCAATGCCTTGGAAATGTTCTTATATCCTACCCCTGATTGGTGCTTTTGAAGAACCTTATTCCGGATTTGCTTTGAATGTTCCTTCATCTTCATGATGTAGTTTTTGTTAGGAAATGTACTAACCAACTGTGGGACCTCCCAGAGACAGGTGTATTTAACCTGAAATCATGTGAAACACCTTAATTGCACACAGGTGGACTCCATTAAACTAATTATGTGACTTCTAAAGACAACTGGTTGCACCAGAGCTTATTTAGGTGTGTCATAGCAAAGGGGGTGAATACTTATGCAATCAATTATTTTCTGTTTTATATTTGTAATTAATTTAGAACAATTTGTAGATTTTATTTTTCACTTTGACATTATGGACTTTTCTTGTGTTGATCAGTGGCAAACATAACGCTTAGCGTTGAGGCCAAAAAGCTCTATTTTGGTCTCATCAGACCATAGAATCTTCTTCCACTTGGTCTCAGAGTCTCCCACATGCCTTCTGGGAAACTCTAGCCGAGATTTGATGCGAGTTCTTTTCAACAATGGCTTTCTTTTTGCCACTCTCCCATAAAGGCCAGTTTTGTGAAGCACCCGGGCTATTGTTGCCATATGCACAGTGTCTCCCAGCTCAGCCGTGGAACACTGTAACTCCTTTAGAGTTGCCATAGGCCTCTTGGTGGCCTCCCTGACTAGTGCCCTATACGCCCGGATACTCCGTTTTTGAGGACGGCCTGTTCTAGACAGATTCACAGTTGTGCCATATTCTCTCCATTTCTTAATAATGGACTTTACTGTGCTCTGAGAGGATATTCAATGCCTTGGAAATGTTCTTATATCCTACCCCTGATTGGTGCTTTTGAAGAACCTTATTCCGGATTTGCTTTGAATGTTCCTTCATCTTCATGATGTAGTTTTTGTTAGGAAATGTACTAACCAACTGTGGGACCTCCCAGAGACAGGTGTATTTAACCTGAAATCATGTGAAACACCTTAATTGCACACAGGTGGACTCCATTAAACTAATTATGTGACTTCTAAAGACAATTGGTTGCACCAGAGCTTATTTAGGTGTGTCATAGCAAAGGGGGTGAATACTTATGCAATCAATTATTTTCTGTTTTATATTTGTAATTAATTTAGAACAATTTGTAGATTTTATTTTTCACTTTGACATTATGGACTTTTCTTGTGTTGATCAGTGGCAAACATAACGCTTAGTGTTGAGGCCAAAAAGCTCTATTTTGGTCTCATCAGACCATAGAATCTTCTTCCACTTGGTCTCAGAGTCTCCCACATGCCTTCTGGGAAACTCTAGCCGAGATTTGATGCGAGTTCTTTTCAACAATGGCTTTCTTTTTGCCACTCTCCCATAAAGGCCAGTTTTGTGAAGCACCCGGGCTATTGTTGCCATATGCACAGTGTCTCCCAGCTCAGCCGTGGAACACTGTAACTCCTTTAGAGTTGCCATAGGCCTCTTGGTGGCCTCCCTGACTAGTGCCCTATACGCCCGGATACTCCGTTTTTGAGGACGGCCTGTTCTAGACAGATTCACAGTTGTGCCATATTCTCTCCATTTCTTAATATTGGACTTTACTGTGCTCTGAGAGGATATTCAATGCCTTGGAAATGTTCTTATATCCTACCCCTGATTGGTGCTTTTGAAGAACCTTATTCCGGATTTGCTTTGAATGTTCCTTCATCTTCATCATGTAGTTTTTGTTAGGAAATGTACTAACCAACTGTGGGACCTCCCAGAGACAGGTGTATTTAACCTGAAATCATGTGAAACACCTCAATTGCACACAGGTGGACTCCATTCAACTAATTATGTGACTTCTAAAGACAATTGGTTGCAACAGAGCTTATTTAGGTGTGTCATAGCAAAGGGGGTGAATACTTATGCAATCAATTATTTTCTGTTTTATATTTGTAATTAATTTAGAACAATTTGTAGATTTTATTTTTCACTTTGACATTATGGACTTTTCTTGTGTTGATCAGTGGCAAACATAGCGCTTAGCGTTGAGGCCAAAAAGCTCTATTTTGGTCTCATCAGACCATAGAATCTTCTTCCACTTGGTCTCAGAGTCTCCCACATGCCTTCTGGGAAACTCTAGCCGAGATTTGATGCGAGTTTTTTTCAACAATGGCTTTCTTTTTGCCACTCTCCCATAAAGGCCAGTTTTGTGAAGCACCCGGGCTATTGTTGCCATATGCACAGTGTCTCCCAGCTCAGCCGTGGAACACTGTAACTCCTTTAGAGTTGCCATAGGCCTCTTGGTGGCCTCCCTGACTAGTGCCCTATACGCCCGGATACTCCGTTTTTGAGGACGGCCTGTTCTAGACAGATTCACAGTTGTGCCATATTCTCTCCAATTCTTAATAATGGACTTTACTGTGCTCTGAGAGGATATTCAATGCCTTGGAAATGTTCTTATATCCTACCCCTGATTGGTGCTTTTGAAGAACCTCATTTCGGATTTGCTTTGAATGTTCCTTCATCTTCATGATGTAGTTTTTGTTAGGAAATGTACTAACCAACTGTGGGACCTCCCAGAGACAGGTGTATTTAACCTGAAATCATGTGAAACACCTTAATTGCACACAGGTGGACTCCATTCAACTAATTATGTGACTTCTAAAGACAATTGGTTGCACCAGAGCTTATTTTGGTGTGTCATAGCAAAGGGGGTGAATACTTATGCAATCAATTATTTTCTGTTTTATATTTGTAATTAATTTAGAACAATTTGTAGATTTTATTTTTCACTTTGACATTATGGACTTTTCTTGTGTTGATCAGTGGCAAACATAGCGCTTAGCGTTGAGGCCAAAAAGCTCTATTTTGGTCTCATCAGACCATAGAATCTTCTTCCACTTGGTCTCAGAGTCTCCCACATGCCTTCTGGGAAACTCTAGCCGAGATTTGATGCGAGTTTTTTTCAACAATGGCTTTCTTTTTGCCACTCTCCCATAAAGGCCAGTTTTGTGAAGCACCCGGGCTATTGTTGCCATATGCACAGTGTCTCCCAGCTCAGCCGTGGAACACTGTAACTCCTTTAGAGTTGCCATAGGCCTCTTGGTGGCCTCCCTGACTAGTGCACTTCTCGCCCGGATACTCCGTTTTTGAGGACAGCCTGTTCTAGACAGATTCACAGTTGTGCCATATTCTCTCCATTTCTTAATAATGGACTTTACTGTGCTCTGAGAGGATATTCAATGCCTTGGAAATGTTCTTATATCCTACCCCTGATTGGTGCTTTTGAAGAACCTTATTCCGGATTTGCTTTGAATGTTCCTTCATCTTCATGATGTAGTTTTTGTTAGGAAATGTACTAACCAACTGTGGGACCTCCCAGAGACAGGTGTATTTAACCTGAAATCATGTGAAACACCTTAATTGCACACAGGTGGACTCCATTAAACTAATTATGTGACTTCTAAAGACAACTGGTTGCACCAGAGCTTATTTAGGTGTGTCATAGCAAAGGGGGTGAATACTTATGCAATCAATTATTTTCTGTTTTATATTTGTAATTAATTTAGAACAATTTGTAGATTTTATTTTTCACTTTGACATTATGGACTTTTCTTGTGTTGATCAGTGGCAAACATAACGCTTAGCGTTGAGGCCAAAAAGCTCTATTTTGGTCTCATCAGACCATAGAATCTTCTTCCACTTGGTCTCAGAGTCTCCCACATGCCTTCTGGGAAACTCTAGCCGAGATTTGATGCGAGTTCTTTTCAACAATGGCTTTCTTTTTGCCACTCTCCCATAAAGGCCAGTTTTGTGAAGCACCCGGGCTATTGTTGCCATATGCACAGTGTCTCCCAGCTCAGCCGTGGAACACTGTAACTCCTTTAGAGTTGCCATAGGCCTCTTGGTGGCCTCCCTGACTAGTGCCCTATACGCCCGGATACTCCGTTTTTGAGGACGGCCTGTTCTAGACAGATTCACAGTTGTGCCATATTCTCTCCATTTCTTAATAATGGACTTTACTGTGCTCTGAGAGGATATTCAATGCCTTGGAAATGTTCTTATATCCTACCCCTGATTGGTGCTTTTGAAGAACCTTATTCCGGATTTGCTTTGAATGTTCCTTCATCTTCATGATGTAGTTTTTGTTAGGAAATGTACTAACCAACTGTGGGACCTCCCAGAGACAGGTGTATTTAACCTGAAATCATGTGAAACACCTTAATTGCACACAGGTGGACTCCATTAAACTAATTATGTGACTTCTAAAGACAATTGGTTGCACCAGAGCTTATTTAGGTGTGTCATAGCAAAGGGGGTGAATACTTATGCAATCAATTATTTTCAGTTTTATATTTGTAATTAATTTAGAACAATTTGTAGATTTTATTTTTCACTTTGACATTATGGACTTTTCTTGTGTTGATCAGTGGCAAACATAACGCTTAGTGTTGAGGCCAAAAAGCTCTATTTTGGTCTCATCAGACCATAGAATCTAATTCCACTTGGTCTCAGAGTCTCCCACATGCCTTCTGGGAAACTCTAGCCGAGATTTGATGCGAGTTCTTTTCAACAATGGCTTTCTTTTTGCCACTCTCCCATAAAGGCCAGTTTTGTGAAGCACCCGGGCTATTGTTGCCATATGCACAGTGTCTCCCAGCTCAGCCGTGGAACACTGTAACTCCTTTAGAGTTGCCATAGGCCTCTTGGTGGCCTCCCTGACTAGTGCCCTATACGCCCGGATACTCCGTTTTTGAGGACGGCCTGTTCTAGACAGATTCACAGTTGTGCCATATTCTCTCCATTTCTTAATATTGGACTTTACTGTGCTCTGAGAGGATATTCAATGCCTTGGAAATGTTCTTATATCCTACCCCTGATTGGTGCTTTTGAAGAACCTTATTCCGGATTTGCTTTGAATGTTCCTTCATCTTCATCATGTAGTTTTTGTTAGGAAATGTACTAACCAACTGTGGGACCTCCCAGAGACAGGTGTATTTAACCTGAAATCATGTGAAACACCTCAATTGCACACAGGTGGACTCCATTCAACTAATTATGTGACTTCTAAAGACAATTGGTTGCACCAGAGCTTATTTAGGTGTGTCATAGCAAAGGGGGTGAATACTTATGCAATCAATTATTTTCTGTTTTATATTTGTAATTAATTTAGAACAATTTGTAGATTTTATTTTTCACTTTGACATTATGGACTTTTCTTGTGTTGATCAGTGGCAAACATAGCGCTTAGCGTTGAGGCCAAAAAGCTCTATTTTGGTCTCATCAGACCATAGAATCTTCTTCCACTTGGTCTCAGAGTCTCCCACATGCCTTCTGGGAAACTCTAGCCGAGATTTGATGCGAGTTTTTTTCAACAATGGCTTTCTTTTTGCCACTCTCCCATAAAGGCCAGTTTTGTGAAGCACCCGGGCTATTGTTGCCATATGCACAGTGTCTCCCAGCTCAGCCGTGGAACACTGTAACTCCGTCAGAGTTGCCATAGGCCTCTTGGTGGCCTCCCTGACTAGTGCCCTATACGCCCGGATACTCCGTTTTTGAGGACGGCCTGTTCTAGACAGATTCACAGTTGTGCCATATTCTCTCCAATTTTTAATAATGGACTTTGCTGTGCTCTGAGAGATATTCAATGCCTTGGAAATGTTCTTATATCCTACCCCTGATTGGTGCTTTTGAAGAACCTTATTCCGGATTTGCTTTGAATGTTCCTTCATCTTCATGATGTAGTTTTTGTTAGGAAATGTACTAACCAACTGTGGGACCTCCCAGAGACAGGTGTATTTAACCTGAAATCATGTGAAACACCTTAATTGCACACAGGTGGACTCCATTCAAATAATTATGTGACTTCTAAAGACAACTGGTTGCACCAGAGCTTATTTAGGTGTGTCATAGCAAAGGGGGTGAATACTTATGCAATCAATTATTTTCTGTTTTATATTTGTAATTAATTTAGAACAATTTGTAGATTTTATTTTTCACTTTGACATTATGGACTTTTCTTGTGTTGATCAGTGGCAAACATAGCGCTTAGCGTTGAGGCCAAAAAGCTCTATTTTGGTCTCATCAGACCATAGAATCTTCTTCCACTTGGTCTCAGAGTCTCCCACATGCCTTCTGGGAAACTCTAGCCGAGATTTGATGCGAGTATTTTTCAACAATGGCTTTCTTTTTGCCACTCTCCCATAAAGGCCAGTTTTGTGAAGCACCCGGGCTATTGTTGCCATATGCACAGTGTCTCCCAGCTCAGCCGTGGAACACTGTAACTCCTTCAGAGTTGCCATAGGCCTCTTGGTGGCCTCCCTGACTAGTGCCCTATACGCCCGGATACTCCGTTTTTGAGGACGGCCTGTTCTAGACAGATTCACAGTTGTGCCATATTCTCTCCATTTCTTAATAATGGACTTTACTGTGCTCTGAGAGGATATTCAATGTCTTGGAAATGTTCTTATATCCTACCCCTGATTGGTGCTTTTGAAGAACCTTATTCCGGATTTGCTTTGAATGTTCCTTCATCTTCATGATGTAGTTTTTGTTAGGAAATGTACTAACCAACTGTGGGACCTCCCAGAGACAGGTGTATTTACCTCAAATCATGTGAAACACCTTAATTGCACACAGGTGGACTCCACTCAACTAATTATGTGACTTCTAAAGACAATTGGTTGCACCAGAGCTTATTTAGGTGTGTCATAGCAAAGGGGGTGAATACTTATGCAATCAATTATTTTCTGTTTTATATTTGTAATTAATTTAGAACAATTTGTAGATTTTATTTTTCACTTTGACATTATGGACTTTTCTTGTGTTGATCAGTGGCAAACATAGCGCTTAGCGTTGAGGCCAAAAAGCTCTATTTTGGTCTCATCAGACCATAGAATCTTCTTCCACTTGGTCTCAGAGTCTCCCACATGCCTTCTGGGAAACTCTAGCCGAGATTTGATGCGAGTTTTTTTCAACAATGGCTTTCTTTTTGCCACTCTCCCATAAAGGCCAGTTTTGTGAAGCACCCGGGCTATTGTTGCCATATGCACAGTGTCTCCCAGCTCAGCCGTGGAACACTGTAACTCCTTCAGAGTTGCCATAGGCCTCTTGGTGGCCTCCCTGACTAGTGCCCTATACGCCCGGATACTCCGTTTTTGAGGACGGCCTGTTCTAGACAGATTCACAGTTGTGCCATATTCTCTCCAATTTTTAATAATGGACTTTGCTGTGCTCTGAGAGATATTCAATGCCTTGGAAATGTTCTTATATCCTACCCCTGATTGGTGCTTTTGAAGAACCTTATTCCGGATTTGCTTTGAATGTTCCTTCATCTTCATGATGTAGTTTTTGTTAGGAAATGTACTAACCAACTGTGGGACCTCCCAGAGACAGGTGTATTTAACCTGAAATCATGTGAAACACCTTAATTGCACACAGGTGGACTCCATTCAAATAATTATGTGACTTCTAAAGACAACTGGTTGCACCAGAGCTTATTTAGGTGTGTCATAGCAAAGGGGGTGAATACTTATGCAATCAATTATTTTCTGTTTTATATTTGTAATTAATTTAGAACAATTTGTAGATTTTATTTTTCACTTTGACATTATGGACTTTTCTTGTGTTGATCAGTGGCAAACATAGCGCTTAGCGTTGAGGCCAAAAAGCTCTATTTTGGTCTCATCAGACCATAGAATCTTCTTCCACTTGGTCTCAGAGTCTCCCACATGCCTTCTGGGAAACTCTAGCCGAGATTTGATGCGAGTTTTTTTCAACAATGGCTTTCTTTTTGCCACTCTCCCATAAAGGCCAGTTTTGTGAAGCACCCGGGCTATTGTTGCCATATGCACAGTGTCTCCCAGCTCAGCCGTGGAACACTGTAACTCCTTTAGAGTTGCCATAGGCCTCTTGGTGGCCTCCCTGACTAGTGCCCTATACGCCCGGATACTCCGTTTTTGAGGACGGCCTGTTCTAGACAGATTCACAGTTGTGCCATATTCTCTCCAATTTTTAATAATGGACTTTACTGTGCTCTGAGAGGATATTCAATGCCTTGGAAATGTTCTTATATCCTACCCCTGATTGGTGCTTTTGAAGAACCTTATTCCGGATTTGCTTTGAATGTTCCTTCATCTTCATGATGTAGTTTTTGTTAGGAAATGTACTAACCAACTGTGGGACCTCCCAGAGACAGGTGTATTTAACCTGAAATCATGTGAAACACCTTAATTGCACACAGGTGGACTCCACTCAACTAATTATGTGACTTCTAAAGACAATTGGTTGCACCAGAGCTTATTTAGGTGTGTCATAGCAAAGGGGGTGAATACTTATGCAATCAATTATTTTCTGTTTTATATTTGTAATTAATTTAGAACAATTTGTAGATTTTATTTTTCACTTTGACATTATGGACTTTTCTTGTGTTGATCAGTGGCAAACATAGCGCTTAGCTTTGAGGCCAGAAAGCTCTATTTTGGTCTCATCAGACCATAGAATCTTCTTCCACTTGGTCTCAGAGTCTCCCACATGCCTTCTGGGAAACTCTAGCCGAGATTTGATGCGAGTTTTTTTCAACAATGGCTTTCTTTTTGCCACTCTCCCATAAAGGCCAGTTTTGTGAAGCACCCGGGCTATTGTTGCCATATGCACAGTGTCTCCCAGCTCAGCCGTGGAACACTGTAACTCCTTTAGAGTTGCCATAGGCCTCTTGGTGGCCTCCCTGACTAGTGCCCTATACGCCCGGATACTCCGTTTTTGAGGACGGCCTGTTCTAGACAGATTCACAGTTGTGCCATATTCTCTCCAATTTTTAATAATGGACTTTACTGTGCTCTGAGAGGATATTCAATGCCTTGGAAATGTTCTTATATCCTACCCCTGATTGGTGCTTTTGAAGAACCTTATTCTGGATTTGCTTTGAATGTTCCTTCATCTTCATGATGTAGTTTTTGTTAGGAAATGTACTAACCAACTGTGGGACCTCCCAGAGACAGGTGTATTTAACCTGAAATCATGTGAAACACCTTAATTGCACACAGGTGGACTCCACTCAACTAATTATGTGACTTCTAAAGACAATTGGTTGCACCAGAGCTTATTTAGGTGTGTCATAGCAAAGGGGGTGAATACTTATGCAATCAATTATTTTCTGTTTTATATTTGTAATTAATTTAGAACAATTTGTAGATTTTATTTTTCACTTTGACATTATGGACTTTTCTTGTGTTGATCAGTGGCAAACATAGCGCTTAGCTTTGAGGCCAAAAAGCTCTATTTTGGTCTCATCAGACCATAGAATCTTCTTCCACTTGGTCTCAGAGTCTCCCACATGCCTTCTGGGAAACTCTAGCCGAGATTTGATGCGAGTTTTTTTCAACAATGGCTTTCTTTTTGCCACTCTCCCATAAAGGCCAGTTTTGTGAAGCACCCGGGCTATTGTTGCCATATGCACAGTGTCTCCCAGCTCAGCCGTGGAACACTGTAACTCCTTTAGAGTTGCCATAGGCCTCTTGGTGGCCTCCCTGACTAGTGCCCTATACGCCCAGATACTCCGTTTTTGAGGACGGCCTGTTCTAGACAGATTCACAGTTGTGCCATATTCTCTCCATTTCTTAATAATGGACTTTACTGTGCTCTGAGAGGATATTCAATGCCTTGGAAATGTTCTTATATCCTACCCCTGATTGGTGCTTTTGAAGAACCTTATTCCGGATTTGCTTTGAATGTTCCTTCATCTTCATGATGTAGTTTTTGTTAGGAAATGTACTAACCAACTGTGGGACCTCCCAGAGACAGGTGTATTTAACCTGAAATCATGTGAAACACCTTAATTGCACACAGGTGGACTCCACTCAACTAATTATGTGACTTCTAAAGACAATTGGTTGCACCAGAGCTTATTTAGGTGTGTCATAGCAAAGGGGGTGAATACTTATGCAATCAATTATTTTCTGTTTTATATTTGTAATTAATTTAGAACAATTTGTAGATTTTATTTTTCACTTTGACATTATGGACTTTTCTTGTGTTGATCAGTGGCAAACATAGCGCTTAGCGTTGAGGCCAAAAAGCTCTATTTTGGTCTCATCAGACCATAGAATCTTCTTCCACTTGGTCTCAGAGTCTCCCACATGCCTTCTGGGAAACTCTAGCCGAGATTTGATGCGAGTTTTTTTCAACAATGGCTTTCTTTTTGCCACTCTCCCATAAAGGCCAGTTTTGTGAAGCACCCGGGCTATTGTTGCCATATGCACAGTGTCTCCCAGCTCAGCCGTGGAACACTGTAACTCCTTTAGAGTTGCCATAGGCCTCTTGGTGGCCTCCCTGACTAGTGCCCTATACGCCCGGATACTCCGTTTTTGAGGACGGCCTGTTCTAGACAGATTCACAGTTGTGCCATATTCTCTCCATTTCTTAATAATGGACTTTACTGTGCTCTGAGAGGATATTCAATGCCTTGGAATTGTTCTTATATCCTACCCCTGATTGGTGCTTTTGAAGAACCTTATTCCGGATTTGCTTTGAATGTTCCTTCATCTTCATGATGTAGTTTTTGTTAGGAAATGTACTAACCAACTGTGGGACCTCCCAGAGACAGGTGTATTTAACCTGAAATCATGTGAAACACCTTAATTGCACACAGGTGGACTCCACTCAACTAATTATGTGACTTCTAAAGACAATTGGTTGCACCAGAGCTTATTTAGGTGTGTCATAGCAAAGGGGGTGAATACTTATGCAATCAATTATTTTCTGTTTTATATTTGTAATTAATTTAGAACAATTTGTAGATTTTATTTTTCACTTTGACATTATGGACTTTTCTTGTGTTGATCAGTGGCAAACATAGCGCTTAGCTTTGAGGCCAAAAAGCTCTATTTTGGTCTCATCAGACCATAGAATCTTCTTCCACTTGGTCTCAGAGTCTCCCACATGCCTTCTGGGAAACTCTAGCCGAGATTTGATGCGAGTTTTTTTCAACAATGGCTTTCTTTTTGCCACTCTCCCATAAAGGCCAGTTTTGTGAAGCACCCGGGCTATTGTTGCCATATGCACAGTGTCTCCCAGCTCAGCCGTGGAACACTGTAACTCCTTTAGAGTTGCCATAGGCCTCTTGGTGGCCTCCCTGACTAGTGCCCTATACGCCCAGATACTCCGTTTTTGAGGACGGCCTGTTCTAGACAGATTCACAGTTGTGCCATATTCTCTCCATTTCTTAATAATGGACTTTACTGTGCTCTGAGAGGATATTCAATGCCTTGGAAATGTTCTTATATCCTACCCCTGATTGGTGCTTTTGAAGAACCTTATTCCGGATTTGCTTTGAATGTTCCTTCATCTTCATGATGTAGTTTTTGTTAGGAAATGTACTAACCAACTGTGGGACCTCCCAGAGACAGGTGTATTTAACCTGAAATCATGTGAAACACCTTAATTGCACACAGGTGGACTCCACTCAACTAATTATGTGACTTCTAAAGACAATTGGTTGCACCAGAGCTTATTTAGGTGTGTCATAGCAAAGGGGGTGAATACTTATGCAATCAATTATTTTCTGTTTTATATTTGTAATTAATTTAGAACAATTTGTAGATTTTATTTTTCACTTTGACATTATGGACTTTTCTTGTGTTGATCAGTGGCAAACATAGCGCTTAGCTTTGAGGCCAAAAAGCTCTATTTTGGTCTCATCAGACCATAGAATCTTCTTCCACTTGGTCTCAGAGTCTCCCACATGCCTTCTGGGAAACTCTAGCCGAGATTTGATGCGAGTTTTTTTCAACAATGGCTTTCTTTTTGCCACTCTCCCATAAAGGCCAGTTTTGTGAAGCACCCGGGCAATTGTTGCCATATGCACAGTGTCTCCCAGCTCAGCCGTGGAACACTGTAACTCCTTTAGAGTTGCCATAGGCCTCTTGGTGGCCTCCCTGACTAGTGCCCTATACGCCCAGATACTCCGTTTTTGAGGACGGCCTGTTCTAGACAGATTCACAGGTGTGCCATATTCTCTCCATTTCTTAATAATGGACTTTACTGTGCTCTGAGAGGATATTCAATGCCTTGGAAATGTTCTTATATCCTACCCCTGATTGGTGCTTTTGAAGAACCTTATTCCGGATTTGCTTTGAATGTTCCTTCATCTTCATGATGTAGTTTTTGTTAGGAAATGTACTAACCAACTGTGGGACCTCCCAGAGACAGGTGTATTTAACCTGAAATCATGTGAAACACCTTAATTGCACACAGGTGGACTCCACTCAACTAATTATGTGACTTCTAAAGACAATTGGTTGCACCAGAGCTTATTTAGGTGTGTCATAGCAAAGGGGGTGAATACTTATGCAATCAATTATTTTCTGTTTTATATTTGTAATTAATTTAGAACAATTTGTAGATTTTATTTTTCACTTTGACATTATGGACTTTTCTTGTGTTGATCAGTGG
Organism: Acipenser ruthenus; assembly: GCF_902713425.1. Lineage (NCBI taxonomy): Eukaryota > Metazoa > Chordata > Actinopteri > Acipenseriformes > Acipenseridae > Acipenser > Acipenser ruthenus. The sequence goes on along the minus strand of NW_026708552.1, from coordinate 27,420 downwards.
CAAACATAGCGCTTAGCGTTGAGGCCAAAAAGCTCTATTTTGGTCTCATCAGACCATAGAATCTTCTTCCACTTGGTCTCAGAGTCTCCCACATGCCTTCTGGGAAACTCTAGCCGAGATTTGATGCGAGTTTTTTTCAACAATGGCTTTCTTTTTGCCACTCTCCCATAAAGGCCAGTTTTGTGAAGCACCCGGGCTATTGTTGCCATATGCACAGTGTCTCCCAGCTCAGCCGTGGAACACTGTAACTCCTTTAGAGTTGCCATAGGCCTCTTGGTGGCCTCCCTGACTAGTGCCCTATACGCCCGGATACTCCGTTTTTGAGGACGGCCTGTTCTAGACAGATTCACAGTTGTGCCATATTCTCTCCATTTCTTAATAATGGACTTTACTGTGCTCTGAGAGGATATTCAATGCCTTGGAATTGTTCTTATATCCTACCCCTGATTGGTGCTTTTGAAGAACCTTATTCCGGATTTGCTTTGAATGTTCCTTCATCTTCATGATGTAGTTTTTGTTAGGAAATGTACTAACCAACTGTGGGACCTCCCAGAGACAGGTGTATTTAACCTGAAATCATGTGAAACACCTTAATTGCACACAGGTGGACTCCATTCAACTAATTATGTGACTTCTAAAGACAACTGGTTGCACCAGAGCTTATTTAGGTGTGTCATAGCAAAGGGGGTGAATACTTATGCAATCAATTATTTTCTGTTTTATATTTGTAATTAATTTAGAACAATTTGTAGATTTTATTTTTCACTTTGACATTATGGACTTTTCTTGTGTTGATCAGTGGCAAACATAGCGCTTAGCGTTGAGGCCAAAAAGCTCTATTTTGGTCTCATCAGACCATAGAATCTTCTTCCACTTGGTCTCAGAGTCTCCCACATGCCTTCTGGGAAACTCTAGGCGAGATTTGATGCGAGTTTTTTTCAACAATGGCTTTCTTTTTGCCACTCTCCCATAAAGGCCAGTTTTGTGAAGCACCCGGGCTATTGTTGCCATATGCACAGTGTCTCCCAGCTCAGCCGTGGAACACTGTAACTCCTTTAGAGTTGCCATAGGCCTCTTGGTGGCCTCCCTGACTATTGCCCTATACGCCCGGATACTCCGTTTTTGAGGACGGCCTGTTGTAGACAGATTCACAGTTGTGCCATATTCTCTCCATTTCTTAATAATGGACTTTACTGTGCTCTGAGATGATATTCAATGCCTTGGAAATGTTCTTATATCCTACCCCTGATTGGTGCTTTTGAAGAACCTTATTCCGGATTTGCTTTGAATGTTCCTTCATCTTCATGATGTAGTTTTTGTTAGGAAATGTACTAACCAACTGTGGGACCTCCCAGAGACAGGTGTATTTAACCTGAAATCATGTGAAACACCTTAATTGCACACAGGTGGACTCCATTCAACTAATTATGTGACTTCTAAAGACAACTGGTTGCACCAGAGCTTATTTAGGTGTGTCATAGCAAAGGGGGTGAATACTTATGCAATCAATTATTTTCTGTTTTATATTTGTAATTAATTTAGAACAATTTGTAGATTTTATTTTTCACTTTGACATTATGGACTTTTCTTGTGTTGATCAGTGGGAAACATAGCGCTTAGCGTTGAGGGCAAAAAGCTCTATTTTGGTCTCATCAGACCATAGAATCTTCTTCCACTTGGTCTCAGAGTCTCCCACATGCCTTCTGGGAAACTCTAGCCGAGATTTGATGCGAGTTTTTTTCAACAATGGCTTTCTTTTTGCCACTTTCCCAGAAAGGCCAGTTTTGTGAAGCACCCGGGCTATTGTTGCCATATGCACAGTGTCTCCCAGCTCAGCCGTGGAACACTGTAACTCCTTTAGAGTTGCCATAGGCCTCTTGGTGGCCTCCCTGACTAGTGCACTTCTCGCCCGGATACTCCGTTTTTGAGGACGGCCTGTTCTAGACAGATTCACAGTTGTGCCATTTTCTCTCCATTTCTTAATAATGGACTTTACTGTGGTCTGAGAGGATATTCAATGCCTTGGAAATGTTCTTATATCCTACCCCTGATTGGTGCTTTTGAAGAACCTTATTCCGGATTTGCTTTGAATGTTCCTTCATCTTCATCATGTAGTTTTTGTTAGGAAATGTACTAACCAACTGTGGGACCTCCCAGAGACAGGTGTATTTAACCTGAAATCATGTTAAACACCTTAATTGCACACAGGTGGACTCCATTCAACTAATTATGTGACTTCTAAAGACAATTGGTTGCACCAGAGCTTATTTAGGTGAGTCATAGCAAAGGGGGTGAATACTTATGCAATCAATTATTTTCTGTTTTATATTTGTAATTAATTTAGAACAATTTGTAGATTTTATTTTTCACTTTGACATTATGGACTTTTCTTGTGTTGATCAGTGGCAAACATAGCGCTTAGCGTTGAGGCCAAAAAGCTCTATTTTGGTCTCATCAGACCATAGAATCTTCTTCCACTTGGTCTCAGAGTCTCCCACATGCCTTCTGGGAAACTCTAGCCGAGATTTGATGCGAGTTTTTTTCAACAATGGCTTTCTTTTTGCCACTCTCCCATAAAGGCCAGTTTTGTGAAGCACCCGGGCTATTGTTGCCATATGCACAGTGTCTCCCAGCTCAGCCGTGGAACACTGTAACTCCTTTAGAGTTGCCATAGGCCTCTTGGTGGCCTCCCTGACTATTGCCCTATACGCCCGGATACTCCGTTTTTGAGGACGGCCTGTTCTAGACAGATTCACAGTTGTGCCATATTCTCTCCATTTCTTAATAATGGACTTTACTGTGCTCTGAGATGATATTCAATGCCTTGGAAATGTTCTTATATCCTACCCCTGATTGGTGCTTTTGAAGAACCTTATTCCGGATTTGCTTTGAATGTTCCTTCATCTTCATCGTGTAGTTTTTGTTAGGAAATGTACTAACCAACTGTGGGACCTCCCAGAGACAGGTGTATTTAACCTGAAATCATGTGAAACACCTTAATTGCACACAGGTGGACTCCACTCAACTAATTATGTGACTTCTAAAGACAATTGGTTGCACCAGAGCTTATTTAGGTGTGTCATAGCAAAGGGGGTGAATACTTATGCAATCAATTATTTTCTGTTTTATATTTGTAATTAATTTAGAACAATTTGTAGATTTTATTTTTCACTTTGACATTATGGACTTTTCTTGTGTTGATCAGTGGCAAACATAGCGCTTAGCTTTGAGGCCAAAAAGCTCTATTTTGGTCTCATCAGACCATAGAATCTTCTTCCACTTGGTCTCAGAGTCTCCCACATGCCTTCTGGGAAACTCTAGCCGAGATTTGATGCGAGTTTTTTTCAACAATGGCTTTCTTTTTGCCACTCTCCCATAAAGACCAGTTTTGTGAAGCACCCGGGCTATTGTTGCCATATGCACAGTGTCTCCCAGCTCAGCCGTGGAACACTGTAACTCCTTTAGAGTTGCCATAGGCCTCTTGGTGGCCTCCCTGACTAGTGCCCTATACGCCCAGATACTCCGTTTTTGAGGACGGCCTGTTCTAGACAGATTCACAGTTGTGCCATATTCTCTCCATTTCTTAATAATGGACTTTACTGTGCTCTGAGAGGATATTCAATGCCTTGGAAATGTTCTTATATCCTACCCCTGAATGGTGCTTTTGAAGAACCTTATTCCGGATTTGCTTTGAATGTTCCTTCATCTTCATGATGTAGTTTTTGTTAGGAAATGTACTAACCAACTGTGGGACCTCCCAGAGACAGGTGTATTTAACCTGAAATCATGTGAAACACCTTAATTGCACACAGGTGGACTCCACTCAACTAATTATGTGAATTCTAAAGACAATTGGTTGCACCAGAGCTTATTTAGGTGTGTCATAGCAAAGGGGGTGAATACTTATGCAATCAATTATTTTCTGTTTTATATTTGTAATTAATTTAGAACAATTTGTAGATTTTATTTTTCACTTTGACATTATGGACTTTTCTTGTGTTGATCAGTGGCAAACATAGCGCTTAGCGTTGAGGCCAAAAAGCTCTATTTTGGTCTCATCAGACCATAGAATCTTCTTCCACTTGGTCTCAGAGTCTCCCACATGCCTTCTGGGAAACTCTAGCCGAGATTTGATGCGAGTTTTTTTCAACAATGGCTTTCTTTTTGCCACTCTCCCATAAAGGCCAGTTTTGTGAAGCACCCGGGCTATTGTTGCCATATGCACAGTGTCTCCCAGCTCAGCCGTGGAACACTGTAACTCCTTTAGAGTTGCCATAGGCCTCTTGGTGGCCTCCCTGACTAGTGCCCTATACGCCCGGATACTCCGTTTTTGAGGACGGCCTGTTCTAGACAGATTCACAGTTGTGCCATATTCTCTCCATTTCTTAATAATGGACTTTACTGTGCTCTGAGATGATATTCAATGCCTTGGAAATGTTCTTATATCCTACCCCTGATTGGTGCTTTTGAAGAACCTTATTCCGGATTTGCTTTGAATGTTCCTTCATCTTCATGATGTAGTTTTTGTTAGGAAATGTACTAACCAACTGTGGGACCTCCCAGAGACAGGTGTATTTAACCTGAAATCATGTGAAACACCTTAATTGCACACAGGTGGACTCCACTCAACTAATTATGTGAATTCTAAAGACAATTGGTTGCACCAGAGCTTATTTAGGTGTGTCATAGCAAAGGGGGTGAATACTTATGCAATCAATTATTTTCTGTTTTATATTTGTAATTAATTTAGAACAATTTGTAGATTTTATTTTTCACTTTGACATTATGGACTTTTCTTGTGTTGATCAGTGGCAAACATAGCGCTTAGCGTTGAGGCCAAAAAGCTCTATTTTGGTCTCATCAGACCATAGAATCTTCTTCCACTTGGTCTCAGAGTCTCCCACATGCCTTCTGGGAAACTCTAGCCGAGATTTGATGCGAGTTTTTTTCAACAATGGCTTTCTTTTTGCCACTCTCCCATAAAGGCCAGTTTTGTGAAGCACCCGGGCTATTGTTGCCATATGCACAGTGTCTCCCAGCTCAGCCGTGGAACACTGTAACTCCTTTAGAGTTGCCATAGGCCTCTTGGTGGCCTCCCTGACTATTGCCCTATACGCCCGGATACTCCGTTTTTGAGGACGGCCTGTTCTAGACAGATTCACAGTTGTGCCATATTCTCTCCATTTCTTAATAATGGACTTTACTGTGCTCTGAGATGATATTCAATGCCTTGGAAATGTTCTTATATCCTACCCCTGATTGGTGCTTTTGAAGAACCTTATTCCGGATTTGCTTTGAATGTTCCTTCATCTTCATCGTGTAGTTTTTGTTAGGAAATGTACTAACCAACTGTGGGACCTCCCAGAGACAGGTGTATTTAACCTGAAATCATGTGAAACACCTTAATTGCACACAGGTGGACTCCACTCAACTAATTATGTGACTTCTAAAGACAATTGGTTGCACCAGAGCTTATTTAGGTGTGTCATAGCAAAGGGGGTGAATACTTATGCAATCAATTATTTTCTGTTTTATATTTGTAATTAATTTAGAACAATTTGTAGATTTTATTTTTCACTTTGACATTATGGACTTTTCTTGTGTTGATCAGTGGCAAACATAGCGCTTAGCTTTGAGGCCAAAAAGCTCTATTTTGGTCTCATCAGACCATAGAATCTTCTTCCACTTGGTCTCAGAGTCTCCCACATGCCTTCTGGGAAACTCTAGCCGAGATTTGATGCGAGTTTTTTTCAACAATGGCTTTCTTTTTGCCACTCTCCCATAAAGACCAGTTTTGTGAAGCACCCGGGCTATTGTTGCCATATGCACAGTGTCTCCCAGCTCAGCCGTGGAACACTGTAACTCCTTTAGAGTTGCCATAGGCCTCTTGGTGGCCTCCCTGACTAGTGCCCTATACGCCCAGATACTCCGTTTTTGAGGACGGCCTGTTCTAGACAGATTCACAGTTGTGCCATATTCTCTCCATTTCTTAATAATGGACTTTACTGTGCTCTGAGAGGATATTCAATGCCTTGGAAATGTTCTTATATCCTACCCCTGAATGGTGCTTTTGAAGAACCTTATTCCGGATTTGCTTTGAATGTTCCTTCATCTTCATGATGTAGTTTTTGTTAGGAAATGTACTAACCAACTGTGGGACCTCCCAGAGACAGGTGTATTTAACCTGAAATCATGTGAAACACCTTAATTGCACACAGGTGGACTCCACTCAACTAATTATGTGAATTCTAAAGACAATTGGTTGCACCAGAGCTTATTTAGGTGTGTCATAGCAAAGGGGGTGAATACTTATGCAATCAATTATTTTCTGTTTTATATTTGTAATTAATTTAGAACAATTTGTAGATTTTATTTTTCACTTTGACATTATGGACTTTTCTTGTGTTGATCAGTGGCAAACATAGCGCTTAGCGTTGAGGCCAAAAAGCTCTATTTTGGTCTCATCAGACCATAGAATCTTCTTCCACTTGGTCTCAGAGTCTCCCACATGCCTTCTGGGAAACTCTAGCCGAGATTTGATGCGAGTTTTTTTCAACAATGGCTTTCTTTTTGCCACTCTCCCATAAAGGCCAGTTTTGTGAAGCACCCGGGCTATTGTTGCCATATGCACAGTGTCTCCCAGCTCAGCCGTGGAACACTGTAACTCCTTTAGAGTTGCCATAGGCCTCTTGGTGGCCTCCCTGACTAGTGCCCTATACGCCCGGATACTCCGTTTTTGAGGACGGCCTGTTCTAGACAGATTCACAGTTGTGCCATATTCTCTCCATTTCTTAATAATGGACTTTACTGTGCTCTGAGATGATATTCAATGCCTTGGAAATGTTCTTATATCCTACCCCTGATTGGTGCTTTTGAAGAACCTTATTCCGGATTTGCTTTGAATGTTCCTTCATCTTCATGATGTAGTTTTTGTTAGGAAATGTACTAACCAACTGTGGGACCTCCCAGAGACAGGTGTATTTAACCTGAAATCATGTGAAACACCTTAATTGCACACAGGTGGACTCCACTCAACTAATTATGTGAATTCTAAAGACAATTGGTTGCACCAGAGCTTATTTAGGTGTGTCATAGCAAAGGGGGTGAATACTTATGCAATCAATTATTTTCTGTTTTATATTTGTAATTAATTTAGAACAATTTGTAGATTTTATTTTTCACTTTGACATTATGGACTTTTCTTGTGTTGATCAGTGGCAAACATAGCGCTTAGCGTTGAGGCCAAAAAGCTCTATTTTGGTCTCATCAGACCATAGAATCTTCTTCCACTTGGTCTCAGAGTCTCCCACATGCCTTCTGGGAAACTCTAGCCGAGATTTGATGCGAGTTTTTTTCAACAATGGCTTTCTTTTTGCCACTCTCCCATAAAGGCCAGTTTTGTGAAGCACCCGGGCTATTGTTGCCATATGCACAGTGTCTCCCAGCTCAGCCGTGGAACACTGTAACTCCTTTAGAGTTGCCATAGGCCTCTTGGTGGCCTCCCTGACTATTACCCTATACGCCCGGATACTCCGTTTTTGAGGACGGCCTGTTCTAGACAGATTCACAGTTGTGCCATATTCTCTCCATTTCTTAATAATGGACTTTACTGTGCTCTGAGATGATATTCAATGCCTTGGAAATGTTCTTATATCCTACCCCTGATTGGTGCTTTTGAAGAACCTTATTCCGGATTTGCTTTGAATGTTCCTTCATCTTCATCGTGTAGTTTTTGTTAGGAAATGTACTAACCAACTGTGGGACCTCCCAGAGACAGGTGTATTTAACCTGAAATCATGTGAAACACCTTAATTGCACACAGGTGGACTCCACTCAACTAATTATGTGACTTCTAAAGACAATTGGTTGCACCAGAGCTTATTTAGGTGTGTCATAGCAAAGGGGGTGAATACTTATGCAATCAATTATTTTCTGTTTTATATTTGTAATTAATTTAGAACAATTTGTAGATTTTATTTTTCACTTTGACATTATGGACTTTTCTTGTGTTGATCAGTGGCAAACATAGCGCTTAGCTTTGAGGCCAAAAAGCTCTATTTTGGTCTCATCAGACCATAGAATCTTCTTCCACTTGGTCTCAGAGTCTCCCACATGCCTTCTGGGAAACTCTAGCCGAGATTTGATGCGAGTTTTTTTCAACAATGGCTTTCTTTTTGCCACTCTCCCATAAAGACCAGTTTTGTGAAGCACCCGGGCTATTGTTGCCATATGCACAGTGTCTCCCAGCTCAGCCGTGGAACACTGTAACTCCTTTAGAGTTGCCATAGGCCTCTTGGTGGCCTCCCTGACTAGTGCCCTATACGCCCAGATACTCCGTTTTTGAGGACGGCCTGTTCTAGACAGATTCACAGTTGTGCCATATTCTCTCCATTTCTTAATAATGGACTTTACTGTGCTCTGAGATGATATTCAATGCCTTGGAAATGTTCTTATATCCTACCCCTGATTGGTGCTTTTGAAGAACCTTATTCCGGATTTGCTTTGAATGTTCCTTCATCTTCATCGTGTAGTTTTTGTTAGGAAATGTACTAACCAACTGTGGGACCTCCCAGAGACAGGTGTATTTAACCTGAAATCATGTGAAACACCTTAATTGCACACAGGTGGACTCCACTCAACTAATTATGTGACTTCTAAAGACAATTGGTTGCACCAGAGCTTATTTAGGTGTGTCATAGCAAAGGGGGTGAATACTTATGCAATCAATTATTTTCTGTTTTATATTTGTAATTAATTTAGAACAATTTGTAGATTTTATTTTTCACTTTGACATTATGGACTTTTCTTGTGTTGATCAGTGGCAAACATAGCGCTTAGCTTTGAGGCCAAAAAGCTCTATTTTGGTCTCATCAGACCATAGAATCTTCTTCCACTTGGTCTCAGAGTCTCCCACATGCCTTCTGGGAAACTCTAGCCGAGATTTGATGCGAGTTTTTTTCAACAATGGCTTTCTTTTTGCCACTCTCCCATAAAGACCAGTTTTGTGAAGCACCCGGGCTATTGTTGCCATATGCACAGTGTCTCCCAGCTCAGCCGTGGAACACTGTAACTCCTTTAGAGTTGCCATAGGCCTCTTGGTGGCCTCCCTGACTAGTGCCCTATACGCCCAGATACTCCGTTTTTGAGGACGGCCTGTTCTAGACAGATTCACAGTTGTGCCATATTCTCTCCATTTCTTAATAATGGACTTTACTGTGCTCTGAGATGATATTCAATGCCTTGGAAATGTTCTTATATCCTACCCCTGATTGGTGCTTTTGAAGAACCTTATTCCGGATTTGCTTTGAATGTTCCTTCATCTTCATCATGTAGTTTTTGTTAGGAAATGTACTAACCAACTGTGGGACCTCCCAGAGACAGGTGTATTTAACCTGAAATCATGTGAAACACCTTAATTGCACACAGGTGGACTCCACTCAACTAATTATGTGACTTCTAAAGACAATTGGTTGCACCAGAGCTTATTTAGGTGTGTCATAGCAAAGGGGGTGAATACTTATGCAATCAATTATTTTCTGTTTTATATTTGTAATTAATTTAGAACAATTTGTAGATTTTATTTTTCACTTTGACATTATGGACTTTTCTTGTGTTGATCAGTGGCAAACATAGCGCTTAGCTTTGAGGCCAAAAAGCTCTATTTTGGTCTCATCAGACCATAGAATCTTCTTCCACTTGGTCTCAGAGTCTCCCACATGCCTTCTGGGAAACTCTAGCCGAGATTTGATGCGAGTTTTTTTCAACAATGGCTTTCTTTTTGCCACTCTCCCATAAAGGCCAGTTTGTGAAGCACCCGGGCTATTGTTGCCATATGCACAGTGTCTCCCAGCTCAGCCGTGGAACACTGTAACTCCTTTAGAGTTGCCATAGGCCTCTTGGTGGCCTCCCTGACTAGTGCCCTATACGCCCAGATACTCCGTTTTTGAGGACGGCCTGTTCTAGACAGATTCACAGTTGTGCCATATTCTCTCCATTTCTTAATAATGGACTTTACTGTGCTCTGAGAGGATATTCAATGCCTTGGAAATGTTCTTATATCCTACCCCTGATTGGTGCTTTTGAAGAACCTTATTCCGGATTGCTTTGAATGTTCCTTCATCTTCATGATGTAGTTTTTGTTAGGAAATGTACTAACCAACTGTGGGACCTCCCAGAGACAGGTGTATTTAACCTGAAATCATGTGAAACACCTTAATTGCACACAGGTGGACTCCACTCAACTAATTATGTGAATTCTAAAGACAATTGGTTGCACCAGAGCTTATTTAGGTGTGTCATAGCAAAGGGGGTGAATACTTATGCAATCAATTATTTTCTGTTTTATATTTGTAATTAATTTAGAACAATTTGTAGATTTTATTTTTCACTTTGACATTATGGACTTTTCTTGTGTTGATCAGTGGCAAACATAGCGCTTAGCGTTGAGGCCAAAAAGCTCTATTTTGGTCTCATCAGACCATAGAATCTTCTTCCACTTGGTCTCAGAGTCTCCCACATGCCTTCTGGGAAACTCTAGCCGAGATTTGATGCGAGTTTTTTTCAACAATGGCTTTCTTTTTGCCACTCTCCATAAAGGCCAGTTTTGTGAAGCACCCGGGCTATTGTTGCCATATGCACAGTGTCTCCCAGCTCAGCCGTGGAACACTGTAACTCCTTTAGAGTTGCCATAGGCCTCTTGGTGCCTCCCTGACTAGTGCCCTATACGCCCGGATACTCCGTTTTTGAGGACGGCCTGTTCTAGACAGATTCACAGTTGTGCCATATTCTCTCCATTTCTTAATAATGGACTTTACTGTGCTCTGAGATGATATTCAATGCCTTGGAAATGTTCTTATATCCTACCCCTGATTGGTGCTTTTGAAGAACCTTATTCCGGATTTGCTTTGAATGTTCCTTCATCTTCATGATGTAGTTTTTGTTAGGAAATGTACTAACCAACTGTGGGACCTCCCAGAGACAGGTGTATTTAACCTGAAATCATGTGAAACACCTTAATTGCACACAGGTGGACTCCACTCAACTAATTATGTGAATTCTAAAGGACAATTGGTTGCACCTTAGCTTATTTAGGTGTGTCATAGCAAAGGGGGTGAATACTTATGCAATCAATTATTTTCTGTTTTATATTTGTAATTAATTTAGAACAATTTGTAGATTTTATTTTTCACTTTGACATTATGGACTTTTCTTGTGTTGATCAGTGGCAAACATAGCGCTTAGCGTTGAGGCCAAAAAGCTCTATTTTGGTCTCATCAGACCATAGAATCTTCTTCCACTTGGTCTCAGAGTCTCCCACATGCCTTCTGGGAAACTCTAGCCGAGATTTGATGCGAGTTTTTTTCAACAATGGCTTTCTTTTTGCCACTCTCCCATAAAGGCCAGTTTTGTGAAGCACCCGGGCTATTGTTGCCATATGCACATGTGTCTCCCAGCTCAGCCGTGGAACACTGTAACTCCTTTAGAGTTGCCATAGGCCTCTTGGTGGCCTCCCTGACTAGTGCCTATACGCCCAGATACTCCGTTTTTGAGGACGGCCTGTTCTAGACAGATTCACAGTTGTGCCATATTCTCTCCATTTCTTAATAATGGACTTTACTGTGCTCTGAGAGGATATTCAATGCCTTGGAAATGTTCTTATATCCTACCCCTGAATGGTGCTTTTGAAGAACCTTATTCCGGATTTGCTTTGAATGTTCCTTCATCTTCATGATGTAGTTTTTGTTAGGAAATGTACTAACCAACTGTGGGACCTCCCAGAGACAGGTGTATTTAACCTGAAATCATGTGAAACACCTTAATTGCACACAGGTGGACTCCACTCAACTAATTATGTGAATTCTAAAGACAATTGGTTGCACCAGAGCTTATTTAGGTGTGTCATAGCAAAGGGGGTGAATACTTATGCAATCAATTATTTTCTGTTTTATATTTGTAATTAATTTAGAACAATTTGTAGATTTTATTTTTCACTTTGACATTATGGACTTTTCTTGTGTTGATCAGTGGCAAACATAGCGCTTAGCGTTGAGGCCAAAAAGCTCTATTTTGGTCTCATCAGACCATAGAATCTTCTTCCACTTGGTCTCAGAGGTCTCCCACATGCCTTCTGGGAAACTCTAGCCGAGATTTGATGCGAGTTTTTTTCAACAATGGCTTTCTTTTTGCCACTCTCCCATAAAGGCCAGTTTTGTGAAGCACCCGGGCTATTGTTGCCATATGCACAGTGTCTCCCAGCTCAGCCGTGGAACACTGTAACTCCTTTAGAGTTGCCATAGGCCTCTTGGTGGCCTCCCTGACTAGTGCCCTATACGCCCGGATACTCCGTTTTTGAGGACGGCCTGTTCTAGACAGATTCACAGTTGTGCCATATTCTCTCCATTTCTTAATAATGGACTTTACTGTGCTCTGAGATGATATTCAATGCCTTGGAAATGTTCTTATATCCTACCCCTGATTGGTGCTTTTGAAGAACCTTATTCCGGATTTGCTTTGAATGTTCCTTCATCTTCATGATGTAGTTTTTGTTAGGAAATGTACTAACCAACTGTGGGACCTCCCAGAGACAGGTGTATTTAACCTGAAATCATGTGAAACACCTTAATTGCACACAGGTGGACTCCACTCAACTAATTATGTGAATTCTAAAGACAATTGGTTGCACCAGAGCTTATTTAGGTGTGTCATAGCAAAGGGGGTGAATACTTATGCAATCAATTATTTTCTGTTTTATATTTGTAATTAATTTAGAACAATTTGTAGATTTTATTTTTCACTTTGACATTAGGACTTTTCTTGTGTTGATCAGTGGCAAACATAGCGCTTAGCGTTGAGGCCCAAAAAGCTCTATTTGGTCTCATCAGACCATAGAATCTTCTTCACACTTGGTCTCAGAGTCTCCCACATGCCTTCTGGGAAACTCTAGCCGAGATTTGATGCGAGTTTTTTTCAACAATGGCTTTCTTTTTGCCACTCCTCCATAAAGGCCAGTTTTGTGAAGCAACCCGGGCTATTGTTGCCATATGCACAGTGTCTCCCAGCTCAGCCGTGAACACTGTAACTCCTTTAGAGTTGCCATAGGCCTCTTGGTGGCCTCCCTGACTATTGCCCTATACGCCCGGATACTCCGTTTTTGAGGACGGCCTGTTCTAGACAGATTCACAGTTGTGCCATATTCTCTCCATTTCTTAATAATGGACTTTACTGTGCTCTGAGATGATATTCAATGCCTTGGAAAATGTTCTTATATCCTACCCCTGATTGGTCTTTTTGAAGAACCTTATTCCGGATTTGCTTTGAATGTTCCTTCATCTTCATCGTGTAGTTTTTGTTAGGAAATGTACTAACCAACTGTGGGACCTCCCAGAGACAGGTGTATTTAACCTGAAATCATGTGAAACACCTTAATTGCACACAGGTGGACTCCACTCAACTAATTATGTGACTTCTAAAGACAATTGGTTGCACCAGAGCTTATTTAGGTGTGTCATAGCAAAGGGGGTGAATACTTATGCAATCAATTATTTTCTGTTTTATATTTGTAATTAATTTAGAACAATTTGTAGATTTTATTTTTCACTTTGACATTATGGACTTTTCTTGTGTTGATCAGTGGCAAACATAGCGCTTAGCTTTGAGGCCAAAAAGCTCTATTTTGGTCTCATCAGACCATAGAATCTTCTTCCACTTGGTCTCAGAGTCCTCCCACATGCCTTCTGGGAAACTCTAGCCGAGATTTGATGCGAGTTTTTTTCAACAATGGCTTTCTTTTTGCCACTCTCCCATAAAGACCAGTTTTGTGAAGCACCCGGGCTATTGTTGCCATATGCACAGTGTCTCCCAGCTCAGCCGTGGAACACTGTAACTCCTTTAGAGTTGCCATAGGCCTCTTGGTGGCCTCCCTGACTAGTGCCCTATACGCCCAGATACTCCGTTTTTGAGGACGGCCTGTTCTAGACAGATTCACAGTTGTGCCATATTCTCTCCATTTCTTAATAATGGACTTTACTGTGCTCTGAGATGATATTCAATGCCTTGGAAATGTTCTTATATCCTACCCCTGATTGGTGCTTTTGAAGAACCTTATTCCGGATTTGCTTTGAATGTTCCTTCATCTTCATCATGTAGTTTTTGTTAGGAAATGTACTAACCAACTGTGGGACCTCCCAGAGACAGGTGTATTTAACCTGAAATCATGTGAAACACCTTAATTGCACACAGGTGGACTCCACTCAACTAATTAAGTGACTTCTAAAGACAATTGGTTGCACCAGAGCTTATTTAGGTGTGTCATAGCAAAGGGGGTGAATACTTATGCAATCAATTATTTTCTGTTTTATATTTGTAATTAATTTAGAACAATTTGTAGATTTTATTTTTCACTTTGACATTATGGACTTTTCTTGTGTTGATCAGTGGCAAGCATAGCGCTTAGCTTTGAGGCCAAAAAGCTCTATTTTGGTCTCATCAGACCATAGAATCTTCTTCCACTTGGTCTCAGAGTCTCCCACATGCCTTCTGGGAAACTCTAGCCGAGATTTGATGCGAGTTTTTTTTCAACAATGGCTTTCTTTTTGCCTCTCTCCCATAAAGGGCCAGTTTTGTGAAGCACCCGGGCTATTGTTGCCATATGCACAGTGTCTCCCAGCTCAGCCGTGGAACACTGTAACTCCTTTAGAGTTGCCATAGGCCTCTTGGTGGCCTCCCTGACTAGTGCCCTATACGCCCAGATACTCCGTTTTTGAGGACGGCCTGTTCTAGACAGATTCACAGTTGTGCCATATTCTCTCCATTTCTTAATAATGGACTTTACTGTGCTCTGAGAGGATATTCAATGCCTTGGAAATGTTCTTATATCCTACCCCTGATTGGTGCTTTTGAAGAACCTTATTCCGGATTTGCTTTGAATGTTCCTTCATCTTCATGATGTAGTTTTTGTTAGGAAATGTACTAACCAACTGTGGGACCTCCCAGAGACAGGTGTATTTAACCTGAAATCATGTGAAACACCTTAATTGCACACAGGTGGACTCCACTCAACTAATTATGTGAATTCTAAAGACAATTGGTTGCACCAGAGCTTATTTAGGTGTGTCATAGCAAAGGGGGTGAATACTTATGCAATCAATTATTTTCTGTTTTATATTTGTAATTAATTTAGAACAATTTGTAGATTTTATTTTTCACTTTGACATTATGGACTTTTCTTGTGTTGATCAGTGGCAAACATAGCGCTTAGCGTTGAGGCCAAAAAGCTCTATTTTGGTCTCATCAGACCATAGAATCTTCTTCCACTTGGTCTCAGAGTCTCCCACATGCCTTCTGGGAAACTCTAGCCGAGATTTGATGCGAGTTTTTTTCAACAATGGCTTTCTTTTTGCCACTCTCCCATAAAGGCCAGTTTTGTGAAGCACCCGGGCTATTGTTGCCATATGCACAGTGTCTCCCAGCTCAGCCGTGGAACACTGTAACTCCTTTAGAGTTGCCATAGGCCTCTTGGTGGCCTCCCTGACTAGTGCCCTATACGCCCGGATACTCCGTTTTGAGGACGGCCTGTTCTAGACAGATTCACAGTTGTGCCATATTCTCTCCATTTCTTAATAATGGACTTTACTGTGCTCTGAGATGATATTCAATGCCTTGGAAATGTTCTTATATCCTACCCCTGATTGGTGCTTTTGAAGAACCTTATTCCGGATTTGCTTTGAATGTTCCTTCATCTTCATGATGTAGTTTTTGTTAGGAAATGTACTAACCAACTGTGGGACCTCCCAGAGACAGGTGTATTTAACCTGAAATCATGTGAAAACACCTTAATTGCACACAGGTGGACTCCACTCAACTAATTATGTGAATTCTAAAGACAATTGGTTGCACCAGAGCTTATTTAGGTGTGTCATAGCAAAGGGGGTGAATACTTATGCAATCAATTATTTTCTGTTTTATATTTGTAATTAATTTAGAACAATTTGTAGATTTTATTTTTCACTTTGACATTATGGACTTTTCTTGTGTTGATCAGTGGCAAACATAGCGCTTAGCGTTGAGGCCAAAAAGCTCTATTTTGGTCTCATCAGACCATAGAATCTTCTTCCACTTGGTCTCAGAGTCTCCCACATGCCTTCTGGGAAACTCTAGCCGAGATTTGATGCGAGTTTTTTCAACAATGGCTTTCTTTTTGCCACTCTCCCATAAAGGCCAGTTTTGTGAAGCACCCGGGCTATTGTTGCCATATGCACAGTGTCTCCCAGCTCAGCCGTGGAACACTGTAACTCCTTTAGAGTTGCCATAGGCCTCTTGGTGGCCTCCCTGACTATTGCCCTATACGCCCGGATACTCCGTTTTTGAGGACGGCCTGTTCTAGACAGATTCACAGTTGTGCCATATTCTCTCCATTTCTTAAATAATGGACTTTACTGTGCTCTGAGATGATATTCAATGCCTTGGAAATGTTCTTATATCCTACCCCTGATTGGTGCTTTTGAAGAACCTTATTCCGGATTTGCTTTGAATGTTCCTTCATCTTCATCATGTAGTTTTTGTTAGGAAATGTACTAACCAACTGTGGGACCTCCCAGAGACAGGTGTATTTAACCTGAAATCATGTGAAACACCTTAATTGCACACAGGTGGACTCCACTCAACTAATTATGTGACTTCTAAAGACAATGGTTGCACCAGAGCTTATTTAGGTGTGTCATAGCAAAGGGGGTGAATACTTATGCAATCAATTATTTTCTGTTTTATATTTGTAATTAATTTAGAACAATTTGTAGATTTTATTTTTCACTTTGACATTATGGACTTTTCTTGTGTTGATCAGTGGCAAGCATAGCGCTTAGCTTTGAGGCCAAAAAGCTCTATTTTGGTCTCATCAGACCATAGAATCTTCTTCCACTTGGTCCTCAGAGTCTCCCACATGCCTTCTGGGAAACTCTAGCCGAGATTTGATGCGAGTTTTTTTCAACAATGGCTTTCTTTTTGCCTCTCTCCCATAAAGGCCAGTTTGTGAAGCACCCGGGCTATTGTTGCCATATGCACAGTGTCTCCCAGCTCAGCCGTGGAACACTGTAACTCCTTTAGAGTTGCATAGGCCTCTTGGTGGCCTCCCTGACTAGTGCCCTATACGCCCAGATACTCCGTTTTTGAGGACGGCCTGTTCTAGACAGATTCACAGTTGTGCCATATTCTCTCCATTTCTTAATAATGGACTTTACTGTGCTCTGAGAGGATATTCAATGCCTTGGAAATGTTCTTATATCCTACCCCTGATTGGTGCTTTTGAAGAACCTTATTCCGGATTTGCTTTGAATGTTCCTTCATCTTCATGATGTAGTTTTTGTAGGAAATGTACTAACCAACTGTGGGACCTCCCAGAGACAGGTGTATTTAACCTGAAATCATGTGAAACACCTTAATTGCACACAGGTGGACTCCACTCAACTAATTATGTGAATTCTAAAGACAATTGGTTGCACCAGAGCTTATTTAGGTGTGTCATAGCAAAGGGGGTGAATACTTATGCAATCAATTATTTTCTGTTTTATATTTGTAATTAATTTAGAACAATTTGTAGATTTTATTTTTCACTTTGACATTATGGACTTTTCTTGTGTTGATCAGTGGCAAACATAGCGCTTAGCGTTGAGGCCAAAAAGCTCTATTTTGGTCTCATCAGACCATAGAATCTTCTTCCACTTGGTCTCAGAGTCTCCCACATGCCTTCTGGGAAACTCTAGCCGAGATTTGATGCGAGTTTTTTTCAACAATGGCTTTCTTTTTGCCACTCTCCCATAAAGGCCAGTTTTGTGAAGCACCCGGGCTATTGTTGCCATATGCACAGTGTCTCCCAGCTCAGCCGTGGAACACTGTAACTCCTTTAGAGTTGCCATAGGCCTCTTGGTGGCCTCCCTGACTAGTGCCCCTATACGCCCGGATACTCCGTTTTTGAGGACGGCCTGTTCTAGACAGATTCACAGTTGTGCCATATTCTCTCCATTTCTTAATAATGGACTTTACTGTGCTCTGAGATGATATTCAATGCCTTGGAAATGTTCTTATATCCTACCCTGATTGGTGCTTTTGAAGAACCTTATTCCGGATTTGCTTTGAATGTTCCTTCATCTTCATGATGTAGTTTTTGTTAGGAATGTACTAACCAACTGTGGGACCTCCCAGAGACAGGTGTATTTAACCTGAAATCATGTGAAACACCTTAATTGCACACAGGTGGACTCCACTCAACTAATTATGTGAATTCTAAAGACAATTGGTTGCACCAGAGCTTATTTAGGTGTGTCATAGCAAAGGGGGTGAATACTTATGCAATCAATTATTTTCTGTTTTATATTTGTAATTAATTTAGAACAATTTGTAGATTTTATTTTTCACTTTGACATTATGGACTTTTCTTGTGTTGATCAGTGGCAAACATAGCGCTTAGCGTTGAGGCCAAAAAGCTCTATTTTGTCTCATCAGACCATAGAATCTTCTTCCACTTGGTCTCAGAGTCTCCCACATGCCTTCTGGAAACTCTAGCCGAGATTTGATGCGAGTTTTTTTCAACAATGGCTTTCTTTTTGCCACTCTCCCATAAAGGCCAGTTTTGTGAAGCACCCGGGCTATTGTTGCCATATGCACAGTGTCTCCCCAGCTCAGCCGTGGAACACTGTAACTCCTTTAGAGTTGCCATAGGCCTCTTGGTGGCCTCCCTGACTATTGCCCTATACGCCCGGATACTCCGTTTTTGAGGACGGCCTGTTCTAGACAGATTCACAGTTGTGCCATATTCTCTCCATTTCTTAATAATGGACTTTACTGTGCTCTGAGATGATATTCAATGCCTTGGAAATGTTCTTATATCCTACCCCTGATTGGTGCTTTTGAAGAACCTTATTCCGGATTTGCTTTGAATGTTCCTTCATCTTCATCGTGTAGTTTTTGTTAGGAAATGTACTAACCAACTGTGGGACCTCCCAGAGACAGGTGTATTTAACCTGAAATCATGTGAAACACCTTAATTGCACACAGGTGGACTCCACTCAACTAATTATGTGACTTCTAAAGACAATTGGTTGCACCAGAGCTTATTTAGGTGTGTCATAGCAAAGGGGGTGAATACTTATGCAATCATTATTTTTCTGTTTTATATTTGTAATTAATTTAGAACAATTTGTAGATTTTATTTTTCACTTTGACATTATGGACTTTTCTTGTGTTGATCAGTGGCAAACATAGCGCTTAGCTTTGAGGCCCAAAAAGCTCTATTTTGGTCTGCATCAGACCATAGAATCTTCTTCCACTTGGTCTCAGAGTCTCCCACATGCCTTCTGGGAAGCTCTAGCCGAGATTTGATGCGAGTTTTTTTCAACAATGGCTTTCTTTTTGCCACTCTCCCATAAAGACCAGTTTTGTGAAGCACCCGGGCTATTGTTGCCATATGCACAGTGTCTCCCAGCTCAGCCGTGGAACACTGTAACTCCTTTAGAGTTGCATAGGCCTCTTGGTGGCCTCCCTGACTAGTGCCCTATACGCCCAGATACTCCGGTTTTTGAGGACGGGCCTGTTCTAGACAGATTCACAGTTGTGCCATATTCTCTCCATTTCTTAATAATGGACCTTTACTGTGCTCTGAGATGATATTCAATGCCTTGGAAATGTTCTTATATCCTACCCCTGATTGGTGCTTTTGAAGAACCTTATTCCGGATTTGCTTTGAATGTTCCTTCATCTTCATCATGTAGTTTTTGTTAGGAAATGTACTAACCAACTGTGGGACCTCCCAGAGACAGGTGTATTTAACCTGAAATCATGTGAAACACCTTAATTGCACACAGGTGGACTCCACTCAACTAATTATGTGACTTCTAAAGACAATTGGTTGCACCAGAGCTTATTTAGGTGTGTCATAGCAAAGGGGGTGAATACTTATGCAATCAATTATTTTTCTGTTTTATATTTGTAATTAATTTAGAAACAATTTGTAGATTTTATTTTTCACTTTGACATTATGGACTTTTCTTGTGTTGATCAGTGGCAAGCATAGCGCTTAGCTTTGAAGCCAAAAAGCTCTATTTTGGTCTCATCAGACCATAGAATCTTCTTCCACTTGGTCTCAGAGTCTCCCACATGCCTTCTGGGAAACTCTAGCCGAGATTTGATGCGAGTTTTTTTCAACAATGGCTTTCTTTTTGCCACTCTCCCCCATAAAGGCCAGTTTTGTGAAGCACCCGGGCTATTGTTGCCATATGCACAGTGTCCTCCCAGCTCAGCCGTGGAACACTGTAACTCCTTTAGAGTTGCCATAGGCCTCTTGGTGGCCTCCTGACTAGTGCCCTATACGCCCAGATACTCCGTTTTTGAGGACGGCCTGTTCTAGACAGATTCACAGTTGTGCCATATTCTCTCCATTTCTTAATAATGGACTTTACTGTGCTCTGAGAGGATATTCAATGCCTTGGAAATGTTCTTATATCCTACCCCTGATTGGTGCTTTTGAAGAACCTTATTCCGGATTTGCTTTGAATGTTCCTTCATCTTCATGATGTAGTTTTTGTTAGGAAATGTACTAACCAACTGTGGGACCTCCCAGAGACAGGTGTATTTAAACCTGAAATCATGTGAAACACCTTAATTGCACACAGGTGGACTCCACTCAACTAATTATGTGAATTCTAAAGACAATTGGTTGCACCAGAGCTTATTTAGGTGTGTCATAGCAAAGGGGGTGAATACTTATGCAATCAATTATTTTCTGTTTTATATTTGTAATTAATTTAGAACAATTTGTAGATTTTATTTTTCACTTTGACATTATGGACTTTTCTTGTGTTGATCAGTGGCAAACATAGCGCTTAGCGTTGAGGCCAAAAAGCTCTATTTTGGTCTCATCAGACCATAGAATCTTCTTCCACTTGGTCTCAGAGTCTCCCACATGCCTTCTGGGAAACTCTAGCCGAGATTTGATGCGAGTTTTTTTCAACAATGGCTTTCTTTTTGCCACTCTCCCATAAAGGCCAGTTTTGTGAAGCACCCGGGCTATTGTTGCCATATGCACAGTGTCTCCCAGCTCAGCCGTGGAACACTGTAACTCCTTTAGAGTTGCCATAGGCCTCTTGGTGGCCTCCCTGACTAGTGCCCTATACGCCCGGATACTCCGTTTTTGAGGACGGCCTGTTCTAGACAGATTCACAGTTGTGCCATATTCTCTCCATTTCTTAATAATGGACTTTACTGTGCTCTGAGATGATATTCAATGCCTTGGAAATGTTCTTATATCCTACCCCTGATTGGTGCTTTTGAAGAACCTTATTCCGGATTTGCTTTGAATGTTCCTTCATCTTCATGATGTAGTTTTTGTTAGGAAATGTACTAACCAACTGTGGGACCTCCCAGAGACAGGTGTATTAACCTGAAATCATGTGAAACACCTTAATTGCACACAGGTGGACTCCATTCAACTAATTATGTGACTTCTAAAGACAACTGGTTGCACCAGAGCTTATTTAGGTGTGTCATAGCAAAGGGGGTGAATACTTATGCAATCAATTATTTTCTGTTTTATATTTGTAATTAATTTAGAACAATTTGTAGATTTTTATTTTTTCACTTTGACATTATGGACTTTTCTTGTGTTGATCAGTGGCAAACATAGCGCTTAGTGTTGAGGCCAAAAAGCTCTATTTTGGTCTCATCAGACCATAGAATCTTCTTCCACTTGGTCTCAGAGTCTCCCACATGCCTTCTGGGAAACTCTAGCCGAGATTTGATGCAAGTTTTTTTTCAACAATGGCTTTCTTTTTGCCACTCTCCCCATAAAGGCCAGTTTTGTGAAGCTCCCGGGCTATTGTTGCCATATGCACAGTGTCTCCCAGCTCAGCCGTGGAACACTGTAACTCCTTTAGAGTTGCCATAGGCCTCTTGGTGGCCTCCCTGACTAGTGCCCTATACGCCCGGATACTCAGTTTTTGAGGTCGGGCCTGTTCTAGACAGATTCACAGTTGTGCCATATTCTCTCCATTTCTTAATAATGGACTTTACTGTGCTCTGAGATGATATTCAATGCCTTGGAAATGTTCTTATATCCTACCCCTGATTGGTGCTTTTGAAGAACCTTATTCCGGATTTGCTTTGAATGTTCCTTCATCTTCATGATGTAGTTTTTGTTAGGAAATGTACTAACCAACTGTGGGACCTCCCAGAGACAGGTCTATTTAAACCTGAAATCATGTGAAACACCTTAATTGCACACAGGTGGACTCCATTCAACTAATTATGTGACTTCTAAAGACAACTGGTGCACCAGAGCTTATTTAGGTGTGTCATAGCAAAGGGGGTGAATACTTATGCAATCAATTATTTTCTGTTTTATATTTGTAATTAATTTAGAACAATTTGTAGATTTTATTTTTCACTTTGACATTATGGACTTTTCTTGTGTGATCAGTGGGAAACATAGCGCTTAGCGTTGAGGGCAAAAAGCTCTATTTTGGTCTCATCAGACCATAGAATCTTCTTCCACTTGGTCTCAGTGTCTCCCACATGGCCTTCTGGGAAACTCTAGCCGAGATTTGATGCGAGTTTTTTTCAACAATGGCTTTCTTTTTGCCACTTTCCCAGAAAGGCCAGTTTTGTGAAGCACCCGGGCTATTGTTGCCATATGCACAGTGTCTCCCAGCTCAGACGTGGAACACTGTAACTCCTTTAGAGTTGCCATAGGCCTCTTGGTGGCCTCCCTGACTAGTGCACTTCTCGCCCGGATACTCCGTTTTTGAGGACGGCCTGTTCTAGACAGATTCACAGTTGTGCCATTTTCTCTCCATTTCTTAATAATGGACTTTACTGTGGTCTGAGAGGATATTCAATGCCTTGGAAATGTTCTATATCCTACCCCTGATTGGTGCTTTTGAAGACCCTTATTCCGGATTTGCTTTGAATGTTCCTTCATCTTCATCATGTAGTTTTTGTTAGGAAATGTACTAACCAACTGTGGGACCTCCCAGGAGACAGGTGTATTTAACCTGAAATCATGTTAAACACCTTAATTGCACACAGGTGGACTCCATTCAACTAATTATGTGACTTCTAAAGACAATTGGTTGCACCAGAGCTTACTTAGGTGTGTCATAGCAAAGGGGGTGAATACTTATGCAATCAATTATTTTCTGGTTTTATATTT
This sequence comes from Acipenser ruthenus, assembly GCF_902713425.1. Taxonomy (NCBI): domain Eukaryota; kingdom Metazoa; phylum Chordata; class Actinopteri; order Acipenseriformes; family Acipenseridae; genus Acipenser; species Acipenser ruthenus. Next base: position 4,226 of record NW_026708552.1, on the reverse strand, counting down.
GTAATTAATTTAGAACAATTTGTAGATTTTATTTTTCACTTTGACATTATGGACTTTTCTTGTGTTGATCAGTGGCAAACATAGCGCTTAGCGTTGAGGCCAAAAGCTCTATTTTGGTCTCATCAGACCATAGAATCTTCTTTCCACTTGGTCTCAGAGTCTCCCACATGCCTTCTGGGAAACTCTAGCCGAGATTTGATGCGAGTTTTTTTCAACAATGGCTTTCTTTTTGCCACTCTCCCATATAGGCCAGTTTTGTGAAGCACCCGGGCTATTGTTGCCATATGCCACAGTGTCTCCCAGCTCAGCCGTGGAACACTGTAACTCCTTTAGAGTTGCCATAGGCTCTTGGTGGCCTCCCTGACTAGTGCCCTATACGCCCGGATACTCCGTTTTTGAGGACGGCCTGTTCTAGACAGATTCACAGTTGTGCCATATTCTCTCCATTTCTTAATAATGGACTTTACTGTGCTCTGAGAGGATATTCAATGCCTTGGAAATGTTCTTATATCCTACCCCTGATTGGTGCTTTTGAAGAACCTTATTCCGGATTTGCTTGAATGTTCTTCATCTTCATGATGTAGTTTTTGTTAGGAAATGTACTAACCAACTGTGGGACCTCCCAGAGACAGGTGTATTTAACCTGAAATCATGTGAAACACCTTAATTGCACACAGGTGGACTCCATTCAACTAATTATGTGACTTCTAAAGACAACTGGTTGCACCAGAGCTTATTTAGGTGTGTCATAGCAAAGGGGGTGAATACTTATGCAATCAATTATTTTCTGTTTTATATTTGTAATTAATTTAGAACAATTTGTAGATTTTATTTTTCACGTTGACATTATGGACTTTTCTTGTGCTGATCAGTGGCAAACATAGCGCTTAGCGTTGAGGCCAAAAAGCTCTATTTGGTCTCATCAGACCATAGAATCTTCTTCCACTTGGTCTCAGAGTCTCCCACATGCCTTCTGGGAAACTCTAGGCGAGATTTGATGCGAGTTTTTTTTCAACAATGGCTTTCTTTTTGCCACTCTCCCATAAAGGCCAGTTTTGTGAAGCACCCGGGCTATTGTTGCCATATGCACAGTGTCTCCCAGCTCAGCCGTGGAACACTGTAACTCCTTTAGAGTTGCCATAGGCCTCTTGGTGGCCTCCCTGACTATTGCCCTATACGCCCGGATACTCCGTTTTTGAGGACGGCCTGTTCTAGACAGATTCACAGTTGTGCCATATTCTCTCCATTTCTTAATAATGGACTTTACTGTGCTCTGAGATGATATTCAATGCCTTGGAAATGTTCTTATATCCTACCCCTGATTGGTGCTTTTGAAGAACCTTATTCCGGATTTGCTTTGAATGTTCCTTCATCTTCATGATGTAGTTTTTGTTAGGAATGTACTAACCAACTGTGGGACCTCCCAGAGACAGGTGTATTTAACCTGAAATCATGTGAAACACCTTAATTGCACACAGGTGGACTCCATTCAACTAATTATGTGACTTCTAAAGACAACTGGTTGCACCAGAGCTTATTTAGGTGTGTCATAGCAAAGGGGGTGAATACTTATGCAATCAATTATTTTCTGTTTTATATTTGTAATTAATTTAGAACAATTTGTAGATTTTATTTTTCACTTTGACATTATGGACTTTTCTTGTGTTGATCAGTGGCAAACATAGCGCTTAGTGTTGAGGCCAAAAAGCTCTATTTTGGTCTCATCAGACCATAGAATCTTCTTCCACTTGTCTCAGAGTCTCCCACATGCCTTCTGGGAAACTCTAGCCGAGATTTGATGCAAGTTTTTTCAACAATAGCTTTCTTTTTGCCACTCTCCCATAAAGGCCAGTTTTGTGAAGCTCCCGGGCTATTGTTGCCATATGCACAGTGTCTCCCAGCTCAGCCGTGGAACACTGTAACTCCTTTAGAGTTGCCATAGGCCTCTTGGTGGCCTCCCTGACTAGTGCCCTATACGCCCGGATACTCAGTTTTGAGGTCGGCCTGTTCTAGACAGATTCACAGTTGTTGCCATATTCTCTCCATTTCTTAATAATGGACTTTACTGTGCTCTGAGATGATATTCAATGCCTTGGAAATGTTTCTTATATCCTACCCCTGATTGGTGCTTTTGAAGAACCTTATTCCGGATTTGCTTTGAATGTTCCTTCATCTTCATGATGTAGTTTTTGTTAGGAAATGTACTAACCAACTGTGGGACCTCCCAGAGACAGGTGTATTTAACCTGAAATCATGTGAAACACCTTAATTGCACACAGGTGGACTCCATTCAACTAATTATGTGACTTCTAAAGACAACTGGTTGCACCAGAGCTTATTTAGGTGTGTTATAGCAAAGGGGGTGAATACTTATGCAATCAATTATTTTCTGTTTTATATTTGTAATTATTTAGAACAATTTGTAGATTTTATTTTTTCACTTTGACATTATGGACTTTTCTTGTGTTGATCAGTGGCAACATAGCGCTTAGCGTTGAGGCCAAAAAGCCTCCCCCCCCCCCCTCCATTTTTGGTCTCATCAGACCATAGAATCTTCTTCACTTGGTCTCAGAGTCTCCCACATGCCTTCTGGGAAACTCTAGCCGAGATTTGATGCGAGTTTTTTTCAACAATGGCATTCTTTTTGCAACTCTCCCATAAGGCCAGTTTTGTGAAGCACCCGGGCTATTGTTGCCATATGCACAGTGTCTCCCAGCTCAGCCGTGGAACACTGTAACTCCTTTAGAGTTGCCCATAGGCCTCTTGGTGGCCTCCCTGACTAGTGCCCTATACGCCCGGATACTCCGTTTATGAGGATGGCCTGTTCTAGACAGATTCACAGTTGTGCCATATTCTCCTCCGTTGCTTAATAATGGACTTTACTGTGCTGTGAGAGGATATTCAATACCTTGGAAATGTTCTTATATCCTACCCCTGATTGGTGTGCTTTTGAAGAACCTTATTCCGGATTTGCTTTGAATGTCCTTCATCTTCATGATGTAGTTTTTGTTAGGAAATGTACTAACCAACTGTGGGACCTCCCAGAGACAGGTGTATTTAACCTGAAATCATGTGAAACACCTTAATTGCACACAGGTGGACTCCATTCAACTAATTATGTGACTTCTAAAGACAATTGGCTGCACCAGAGCTTATTTAGGTGTGTCATAGCAAAGGGGGTGAATACTTATGCAATCAATTATTTTCTGTTTTTATATTTGTAATTAATTTAGAACAATTTGTAGATTTTATTTTTCACTTTGACATTATGGACTTTTCTTGTGTTGATCAGTGGCAAACATAGCGCTTAGCGTTGAGGCCAAAAAGCTCTATTTTGGTCTCATCAGACCATAGAATCTTCTTCCACTTGGTCTCAGAGTCTCCCACATGCCTTCTGGGAAACTCTAGCCGAGATTTGATGCAAGTTTTTTTCAACAATGGCTTTCTTTTTGCCACTCTCCCATAAAGGCCAGTTTTATGAAGCACCCGGGCTATTATTGCCATATGCACAGTGTCTCCCAGCTCAGCCGTGGAACACTGTAACTCCTTTAGAGTTGCCCATAGGCCTCTTGGTGGCCCTCCCTGACTAGTGCCCTATACGCCCGGATACTCCGTTTTATGAGGACGGCCTGTTCTAGACAGATTCACAGTTGTGCCATATTCTCTCCGTTGCTTAATAATGGACTTTACTGTGCTGTGAGAGGATATTCAATGCCTTGGAAATGTTCTTATATCCTACCCCTGATTGGTGCTTTTGAAGAACCTTATTCCGGATTTGCTTTGAATGTTCCTTCATCTTCATGATGTAGTTTTTGTTAGGAAAATGTACTAACCAACTGTGGGACCTCCAGAGACAGGTGTATTTACCTGAAATCATGTGAAACACCTTAATTGCACACAGGTGGACTCCATTCAACTAATTATGTGACTTCTAAAGACAACTGGTTGCACCAGAGCTTATTTAGGTGTGTCATAGCAAAGGGGGTGAATACTTATGCAATCAATTATTTTCTGTTTTATATTTGTAATTAATTTAGAACAATTTGTAGATTTTATTTTTCACTTTGACATTATGGACTTTTCTTGTGTTGATCAGTGGCAACATAGCGCTTAGTGTTGAGGCCCAAAAGCTCTATTTTGGTCTCATCAGACCATAGAATCTTCTTCCACTTGGTCTCAGAGTCTCCCACATGCCTTCTGGGAAACTCTAGCCGAGATTTGATGCA
>NW_026708551.1:45000-46757 GCF_902713425.1 Acipenser ruthenus | reverse complement strand
AGAAATTAGAAGCTTGGCCTCTCTTGAGAAGTCCGCTATGGGAAGGCAATCTGGCTGGCCAGTTTAATATAAAAAAGAGTTCCTGTTTGTGCTCAAACCACAAACCTTTCGGTTAACAGTGAAACGCCAAGGATGGCAACCATAGTCACGGAAAATATTTAAAAAGACAATAGTGGTCTCCAAATGTATTTAAAATACAAACATAAAATAGGTTGCCAGAAATATATTATCAATAGAAATTAGTAAATACTATTTTGCAAATAGTATTTTTTTTAATACTTGACACCATCTACCGGCTGTAGCATACACCAATTTTTTATTTATTTTTTCATAAGAATTAACTGAAAGATTCAGTATTGCCTCAATTACCAAGCCTGTCAGTAACTGCAGTTTGCATAAATTAAATATTGCATAAATTAAATATTACCAGTATTGCGGAAAAAGTAGATCCGAACACACACACAAGTAGGGCTTGAAGTTTTCAGGTTTTATTTTTAATCACGAGAAGTCCCTTTAAACAAATTGAGCTGATTCTGTTTCATATTTAAACTCAGAAAAAGCTTTTAATTACAAAACAATCTTTGTTTTTACCTTCATATCTTGCCTGAGCCTAATTCTGGTTCCCTTAATTTTATTTCAAACAGAGCTGACAAATTACGTAATTTGTTCATTCCCGATCCTACTTTTAACTCGCATTTCATTTTTGCAGTCCCCTAATTTAACGCTGTGTTTTTGTTTATTTATTTATTTATTTTATTTATTTATTTATTATTATTATTATTATTATTATTATTATTATTATTATTATTATTTATGTATTTATGTATTTATGTATTTATTTATTTCTTAGCAGCCGCCCTTATCCTGCGCGACTTACAGTCGTAAACAAAAATACATTTCAAGGATCACAGTACAAGTAATAATACGGTCGAGCAAGATAAATACAATGACTTTGGTTCTAGCAAGTACAAGTACGATTCAAGAAAAATACGATTTTCCCTTGCACTCAAAAATGTGTTACAGTGGCATCTTGGACTTGGTGTCCTTGTTTTCAGAACATTTTGGGGAACGTACTTCAGAAACCATAAAGCTTCTCTCTTTTTTTCAACACTAAATTTTGTATTTAGTTTAATTTCTTGAAATAAAAAACGTTAAGCATTTTCTGATTATTATCTATTTCGCTTAGTGTTTTCAAAGAGATACATGTACAACAACGTGTTATTCTATTACTTGACGGACCTTATACAATACTTCTTGAATGTTTTGTTGAAAAATATTGCTGCGGGACACAAGGTAAAAAATAACTAGCCATTGATAGGTTGCATTTCTGAAACTGCAGCTCGGCACCGTTGGTTGTGCTTGGCAGAAAAGGGCATAGCTGGAATAGGCTAGTGAGTCGGGGGTATAGCTCAGTGGTAGAGCATTTGACTGCAGATCAAGAGGTCCCCGGTTCAAATCCGAGTGCCCCCTTTTTTTCTAAATTAAAATACAAAATGCACGTTAACATTTTTTTATTTCAGCTAGAAGCAAAAAATTAGTGTTTCAAAGACAGCAACGAGCTACAGACAGGGTTTGAAGACGTGATCCTCAAGTTACGGGACCAAACACCTTACCACTTGGCCACCGCACCCTTTACAACTGGAGAAATTAGAAGCTTGGCCTCTCTTGAGAAGGCCGCCTGGGAAGGCAATCTGGCTGGCCAGTTTAATATAAAAAAGAGTTCCTGTTTGAGCTCAAACCACAAACCTTTCGGTTAA
>NW_026708551.1:25000-42500 GCF_902713425.1 Acipenser ruthenus | reverse complement strand
AATGACTTTGGTTCTAGCAAGTACAAGTACGATTCAAGAAAAATACGATTTTCCCTTGCACTCAAAAATGTGTTACAGTGGCATCTTGGACTTGGTGTCCTTGTTTTCAGAACATTTTGGGGAACGTACTTCAGAAACCATAAAGCTTCTCTCTTTTTTTCAACACTAAATTTTGTATTTAGTTTAATTTCTTGAAATAAAAAACGTTAAGCATTTTCTGATTATTATCTATTTCGCTTAGTGTTTTCAAAGAGATACATGTACAACAACGTGTTATTCTATTACTTGACGGACCTTATACAATACTTCTTGAATGTTTTGTTGAAAAATATTGCTGCGGGACACAAGGTAAAAAATAACTAGCCATTGATAGGTTGCATTTCTGAAACTGCAGCTCGGCACCGTTGGTTGTGCTTGGCAGAAAAGGGCATAGCTGGAATAGGCTAGTGAGTCGGGGGTATAGCTCAGTGGTAGAGCATTTGACTGCAGATCAAGAGGTCCCCGGTTCAAATCCGAGTGCCCCCTTTTTTTCTAAATTAAAATACAAAATGCACGTTAACATTTTTTATTTCAGCTAGAAGCAAAAATTAGTGTTTCAAAGACAGCAACGAGCTACAGACAGGGTTTGAAGACGTGATCCTCAAGTTACGGGACCAAACACCTTACCACTTGGCCACCGCACCCTTTACAACTGGAGAAATTAGAAGCTTGGCCTCTCTTGAGAAGGCCGCCTGGGAAGGCAATCTGGCTGGCCAGTTTAATATAAAAAAGAGTTCCTGTTTGAGCTCAAACCACAAACCTTTCGGTTAACAGTGAACACCAAGGATGGCAACATAGTCATTTAAAAAGACAACAGTGGTCTCCAAATGTATTTAAAATACAAACATAAAATAGGTTGCCAGAAATATATTATCAATAGAAATTAGTAAATACTATTTTGCAAATAGTATTTTTTTTTTTTAATACTTGACACCATCTACCGGCAGTAGCATACACCAATTTTTTATTTATTTTTTCATAAGAATTAACTGAAAGATTCAGTATTGCCTCAATTACCAAGCCTGTCAGTAACTGCAGTTTGCATAAATTAAATATTGCATAAATTAAATATTACCAGTATTGCGGAAAAAGTAGATCCGAACACACACACAAGTAGGGCTTGAAGTTTTCAGGTTTTATTTTTAATCACGAGAAGTCCCTTTAAACAAATTGAGCTGATTCTGTTTCATATTTAAACTCAGAAAAAGCTTTTAATTACAAAACAATCTTTGTTTTTACCTTCATATCTTGCCTGAGCCTAATTCTGGTCCCCTTAATTTTATTTCAAACAGAGCTGACAAATTACGTAATTTGTTCATTCCCGATCCTACTTTTAACTCGCATTTCATTTTTGCAGTCCCCTAATTTAACGCTGTGTTTTTGTTTATTTATTTATTTATTTATTTATTATTATTATTATTATTATTATTATTATTATTATTATTATTATTATTATTATTATTATTATTATTATTTATGTATTTATGTATTTATGTATTTATGTATTTATTTATTTCTTAGCAGCCGCCCTTATCCTGCGCGACTTACAGTCGTAAACAAAAATACATTTCAAGGATCACAGTACAAGTAATAATACGGTCGAGCAAGATAAATACAATGACTTTGGTTCTAGCAAGTACAAGTACGATTCAAGAAAAATACGATTTTCCCTTGCACTCAAAAATGTGTTACAGTGGCATCTTGGACTTGGTGTCCTTGTTTTCAGAACATTTTGGGGAACGTACTTCAGAAACCATAAAGCTTCTCTCTTTTTTTCAACACTAAATTTTGTATTTAGTTTAATTTCTTGAAATAAAAAACGTTAAGCATTTTCTGATTATTATCTATTTCGCTTAGTGTTTTCAAAGAGATACATGTACAACAACGTGTTATTCTATTACTTGACGGACCTTATACAATACTTCTTGAATGTTTTGTTGAAAAATATTGCTGCGGGACACAAGGTAAAAAATAACTAGCCATTGATAGGTTGCATTTCTGAAACTGCAGCTCGGCACCGTTGGTTGTGCTTGGCAGAAAAGGGCATAGCTGGAATAGGCTAGTGAGTCGGGGGTATAGCTCAGTGGTAGAGCATTTGACTGCAGATCAAGAGGTCCCCGGTTCAAATCCGAGTGCCCCCTTTTTTTCTAAATTAAAATACAAAATGCACGTTAACATTTTTTATTTCAGCTAGAAGCAAAAATTAGTGTTTCAAAGACAGCAACGAGCTACAGACAGGGTTTGAAGACGTGATCCTCAAGTTACGGGACCAAACACCTTACCACTTGGCCACCGCACCCTTTACAACTGGAGAAATTAGAAGCTTGGCCTCTCTTGAGAAGGCCGCCTGGGAAGGCAATCTGGCTGGCCAGTTTAATATAAAAAAGAGTTCCTGTTTGAGCTCAAACCACAAACCTTTCGGTTAACAGTGAACACCAAGGATGGCAACATAGTCATTTAAAAAGACAACAGTGGTCTCCAAATGTATTTAAAATACAAACATAAAATAGGTTGCCAGAAATATATTATCAATAGAAATTAGTAAATACTATTTTGCAAATAGTATTTTTTTTTTTTAATACTTGACACCATCTACCGGCAGTAGCATACACCAATTTTTTATTTATTTTTTCATAAGAATTAACTGAAAGATTCAGTATTGCCTCAATTACCAAGCCTGTCAGTAACTGCAGTTTGCATAAATTAAATATTGCATAAATTAAATATTACCAGTATTGCGGAAAAAGTAGATCCGAACACACACACAAGTAGGGCTTGAAGTTTTCAGGTTTTATTTTTAATCACGAGAAGTCCCTTTAAACAAATTGAGCTGATTCTGTTTCATATTTAAACTCAGAAAAAGCTTTTAATTACAAAACAATCTTTGTTTTTACCTTCATATCTTGCCTGAGCCTAATTCTGGTCCCCTTAATTTTATTTCAAACAGAGCTGACAAATTACGTAATTTGTTCATTCCCGATCCTACTTTTAACTCGCATTTCATTTTTGCAGTCCCCTAATTTAACGCTGTGTTTTTGTTTATTTATTTATTTATTTATTTATTATTATTATTATTATTATTATTATTATTATTATTATTATTATTATTATTATTATTATTATTTATGTATTTATGTATTTATGTATTTATTTATTTATTTATTTCTTAGCAGCCGCCCTTATCCTGCGCGACTTACAGTCGTAAACAAAAATACATTTCAAGGATCACAGTACAAGTAATAATACGGTCGAGCAAGATAAATACAATGACTTTGGTTCTAGCAAGTACAAGTACGATTCAAGAAAAATACGATTTTCCCTTGCACTCAAAAATGTGTTACAGTGGCATCTTGGACTTGGTGTCCTTGTTTTCAGAACATTTTGGGGAACGTACTTCAGAAACCATAAAGCTTCTCTCTTTTTTTCAACACTAAATTTTGTATTTAGTTTAATTTCTTGAAATAAAAAACGTTAAGCATTTTCTGATTATTATCTATTTCGCTTAGTGTTTTCAAAGAGATACATGTACAACAACGTGTTATTCTATTACTTGACGGACCTTATACAATACTTCTTGAATGTTTTGTTGAAAAATATTGCTGCGGGACACAAGGTAAAAAATAACTAGCCATTGATAGGTTGCATTTCTGAAACTGCAGCTCGGCACCGTTGGTTGTGCTTGGCAGAAAAGGGCATAGCTGGAATAGGCTAGTGAGTCGGGGGTATAGCTCAGTGGTAGAGCATTTGACTGCAGATCAAGAGGTCCCCGGTTCAAATCCGAGTGCCCCCTTTTTTTCTAAATTAAAATACAAAATGCACGTTAACATTTTTTATTTCAGCTAGAAGCAAAAATTAGTGTTTCAAAGACAGCAACGAGCTACAGACAGGGTTTGAAGACGTGATCCTCAAGTTACGGGACCAAACACCTTACCACTTGGCCACCGCACCCTTTACAACTGGAGAAATTAGAAGCTTGGCCTCTCTTGAGAAGGCCGCCTGGGAAGGCAATCTGGCTGGCCAGTTTAATATAAAAAAGAGTTCCTGTTTGAGCTCAAACCACAAACCTTTCGGTTAACAGTGAACACCAAGGATGGCAACATAGTCATTTAAAAAGACAACAGTGGTCTCCAAATGTATTTAAAATACAAACATAAAATAGGTTGCCAGAAATATATTATCAATAGAAATTAGTAAATACTATTTTGCAAATAGTATTTTTTTTTTTTAATACTTGACACCATCTACCGGCAGTAGCATACACCAATTTTTTATTTATTTTTTCATAAGAATTAACTGAAAGATTCAGTATTGCCTCAATTACCAAGCCTGTCAGTAACTGCAGTTTGCATAAATTAAATATTGCATAAATTAAATATTACCAGTATTGCGGAAAAAGTAGATCCGAACACACACACAAGTAGGGCTTGAAGTTTTCAGGTTTTATTTTTAATCACGAGAAGTCCCTTTAAACAAATTGAGCTGATTCTGTTTCATATTTAAACTCAGAAAAAGCTTTTAATTACAAAACAATCTTTGTTTTTACCTTCATATCTTGCCTGAGCCTAATTCTGGTCCCCTTAATTTTATTTCAAACAGAGCTGACAAATTACGTAATTTGTTCATTCCCGATCCTACTTTTAACTCGCATTTCATTTTTGCAGTCCCCTAATTTAACGCTGTGTTTTTGTTTATTTATTTATTTATTTATTTATTTATTTATTATTATTATTATTATTATTATTATTATTATTATTATTATTATTATTATTATTATTTATGTATTTATGTATTTATGTATTTATTTATTTCTTAGCAGCCGCCCTTATCCTGCGCGACTTACAGTCGTAAACAAAAATACATTTCAAGGATCACAGTACAAGTAATAATACGGTCGAGCAAGATAAATACAATGACTTTGGTTCTAGCAAGTACAAGTACGATTCAAGAAAAATACGATTTTCCCTTGCACTCAAAAATGTGTTACAGTGGCATCTTGGACTTGGTGTCCTTGTTTTCAGAACATTTTGGGGAACGTACTTCAGAAACCATAAAGCTTCTCTCTTTTTTTCAACACTAAATTTTGTATTTAGTTTAATTTCTTGAAATAAAAAACGTTAAGCATTTTCTGATTATTATCTATTTCGCTTAGTGTTTTCAAAGAGATACATGTACAACAACGTGTTATTCTATTACTTGACGGACCTTATACAATACTTCTTGAATGTTTTGTTGAAAAATATTGCTGCGGGACACAAGGTAAAAAATAACTAGCCATTGATAGGTTGCATTTCTGAAACTGCAGCTCGGCACCGTTGGTTGTGCTTGGCAGAAAAGGGCATAGCTGGAATAGGCTAGTGAGTCGGGGGTATAGCTCAGTGGTAGAGCATTTGACTGCAGATCAAGAGGTCCCCGGTTCAAATCCGAGTGCCCCCTTTTTTTCTAAATTAAAATACAAAATGCACGTTAACATTTTTTATTTCAGCTAGAAGCAAAAATTAGTGTTTCAAAGACAGCAACAAGCTACAGACAGGGTTTGAAGACATGATCCTCAAGTTACGAGACCAAACACCTTACCACTTGGCCACCGCACCCTTTACAAGTGGAGAAATTAGAAGCTTGGCCTCTCTTGAGAAGTCCGCATGGGAAGGCAATCTGGCTGGCCAGTTTAATATAAAAAAGAGTTCCTGTTTGTGCTCAAACCACAAACCTTTCGGTTAACAGTGAACGCCAAGGATGGCAACATAGTCACGGAAAATATTTAAAAAGACAATAGTGGTCTCCAAATGTATTTAAAATACAAACATAAAATAGGTTGCCAGAAATATATTATCAATAGAAATTAGTAAATACTATTTTGCAAATAGTATTTTTTTTAATACTTGACACCATCTACCGGCTGTAGCATACACCAATTTTTTATTTATTTTTTCATAAGAATTAACTGAAAGATTCAGTATTGCCTCAATTACCAAGCCTGTCAGTAACTGCAGTTTGCATAAATTAAATATTGCATAAATTAAATATTACCAGTATTGCGGAAAAAGTAGATCCGAACACACACACAAGTAGGGCTTGAAGTTTTCAGGTTTTATTTTTAATCACGAGAAGTCCCTTTAAACAAATTGAGCTGATTCTGTTTCATATTTAAACTCAGAAAAAGCTTTTAATTACAAAACAATCTTTGTTTTTACCTTCATATCTTGCCTGAGCCTAATTCTGGTCCCCTTAATTTTATTTCAAACAGAGCTGACAAATTACGTAATTTGTTCATTCCCGATCCTACTTTTAACTCGCATTTCATTTTTGCAGTCCCCTAATTTAACGCTGTGTTTTTGTTTATTTATTTATTTATTTATTTATTATTATTATTATTATTATTATTATTATTATTATTATTATTATTATTATTATTATTATTATTATTATTATTATTATTTATGTATTTATGTATTTATGTATTTATGTATTTATTTATTTCTTAGCAGCCGCCCTTATCCTGCGCGACTTACAGTCGTAAACAAAAATACATTTCAAGGATCACAGTACAAGTAATAATACGGTCGAGCAAGATAAATACAATGACTTTGGTTCTAGCAAGTACAAGTACGATTCAAGAAAAATACGATTTTCCCTTGCACTCAAAAATGTGTTACAGTGGCATCTTGGACTTGGTGTCCTTGTTTTCAGAACATTTTGGGGAACGTACTTCAGAAACCATAAAGCTTCTCTCTTTTTTTCAACACTAAATTTTGTATTTAGTTTAATTTCTTGAAATAAAAAACGTTAAGCATTTTCTGATTATTATCTATTTCGCTTAGTGTTTTCAAAGAGATACATGTACAACAACGTGTTATTCTATTACTTGACGGACCTTATACAATACTTCTTGAATGTTTTGTTGAAAAATATTGCTGCGGGACACAAGGTAAAAAATAACTAGCCATTGATAGGTTGCATTTCTGAAACTGCAGCTCGGCACCGTTGGTTGTGCTTGGCAGAAAAGGGCATAGCTGGAATAGGCTAGTGAGTCGGGGGTATAGCTCAGTGGTAGAGCATTTGACTGCAGATCAAGAGGTCCCCGGTTCAAATCCGAGTGCCCCCTTTTTTTCTAAATTAAAATACAAAATGCACGTTAACATTTTTTATTTCAGCTAGAAGCAAAAATTAGTGTTTCAAAGACAGCAACGAGCTACAGACAGGGTTTGAAGACGTGATCCTCAAGTTACGGGACCAAACACCTTACCACTTGGCCACCGCACCCTTTACAACTGGAGAAATTAGAAGCTTGGCCTCTCTTGAGAAGGCCGCCTGGGAAGGCAATCTGGCTGGCCAGTTTAATATAAAAAAGAGTTCCTGTTTGAGCTCAAACCACAAACCTTTCGGTTAACAGTGAACACCAAGGATGGCAACATAGTCATTTAAAAAGACAACAGTGGTCTCCAAATGTATTTAAAATACAAACATAAAATAGGTTGCCAGAAATATATTATCAATAGAAATTAGTAAATACTATTTTGCAAATAGTATTTTTTTTTTTTAATACTTGACACCATCTACCGGCAGTAGCATACACCAATTTTTTATTTATTTTTTCATAAGAATTAACTGAAAGATTCAGTATTGCCTCAATTACCAAGCCTGTCAGTAACTGCAGTTTGCATAAATTAAATATTGCATAAATTAAATATTACCAGTATTGCGGAAAAAGTAGATCCGAACACACACACAAGTAGGGCTTGAAGTTTTCAGGTTTTATTTTTAATCACGAGAAGTCCCTTTAAACAAATTGAGCTGATTCTGTTTCATATTTAAACTCAGAAAAAGCTTTTAATTACAAAACAATCTTTGTTTTTACCTTCATATCTTGCCTGAGCCTAATTCTGGTCCCCTTAATTTTATTTCAAACAGAGCTGACAAATTACGTAATTTGTTCATTCCCGATCCTACTTTTAACTCGCATTTCATTTTTGCAGTCCCCTAATTTAACGCTGTGTTTTTGTTTATTTATTTATTTATTTATTATTATTATTATTATTATTATTATTATTATTATTATTATTATTATTATTATTATTATTTATGTATTTATGTATTTATGTATTTATGTATTTATTTATTTCTTAGCAGCCGCCCTTATCCTGCGCGACTTACAGTCGTAAACAAAAATACATTTCAAGGATCACAGTACAAGTAATAATACGGTCGAGCAAGATAAATACAATGACTTTGGTTCTAGCAAGTACAAGTACGATTCAAGAAAAATACGATTTTCCCTTGCACTCAAAAATGTGTTACAGTGGCATCTTGGACTTGGTGTCCTTGTTTTCAGAACATTTTGGGGAACGTACTTCAGAAACCATAAAGCTTCTCTCTTTTTTTCAACACTAAATTTTGTATTTAGTTTAATTTCTTGAAATAAAAAACGTTAAGCATTTTCTGATTATTATCTATTTCGCTTAGTGTTTTCAAAGAGATACATGTACAACAACGTGTTATTCTATTACTTGACGGACCTTATACAATACTTCTTGAATGTTTTGTTGAAAAATATTGCTGCGGGACACAAGGTAAAAAATAACTAGCCATTGATAGGTTGCATTTCTGAAACTGCAGCTCGGCACCGTTGGTTGTGCTTGGCAGAAAAGGGCATAGCTGGAATAGGCTAGTGAGTCGGGGGTATAGCTCAGTGGTAGAGCATTTGACTGCAGATCAAGAGGTCCCCGGTTCAAATCCGAGTGCCCCCTTTTTTTCTAAATTAAAATACAAAATGCACGTTAACATTTTTTATTTCAGCTAGAAGCAAAAATTAGTGTTTCAAAGACAGCAACGAGCTACAGACAGGGTTTGAAGACGTGATCCTCAAGTTACGGGACCAAACACCTTACCACTTGGCCACCGCACCCTTTACAACTGGAGAAATTAGAAGCTTGGCCTCTCTTGAGAAGGCCGCCTGGGAAGGCAATCTGGCTGGCCAGTTTAATATAAAAAAGAGTTCCTGTTTGAGCTCAAACCACAAACCTTTCGGTTAACAGTGAACACCAAGGATGGCAACATAGTCATTTAAAAAGACAACAGTGGTCTCCAAATGTATTTAAAATACAAACATAAAATAGGTTGCCAGAAATATATTATCAATAGAAATTAGTAAATACTATTTTGCAAATAGTATTTTTTTTTTTTAATACTTGACACCATCTACCGGCAGTAGCATACACCAATTTTTTATTTATTTTTTCATAAGAATTAACTGAAAGATTCAGTATTGCCTCAATTACCAAGCCTGTCAGTAACTGCAGTTTGCATAAATTAAATATTGCATAAATTAAATATTACCAGTATTGCGGAAAAAGTAGATCCGAACACACACACAAGTAGGGCTTGAAGTTTTCAGGTTTTATTTTTAATCACGAGAAGTCCCTTTAAACAAATTGAGCTGATTCTGTTTCATATTTAAACTCAGAAAAAGCTTTTAATTACAAAACAATCTTTGTTTTTACCTTCATATCTTGCCTGAGCCTAATTCTGGTCCCCTTAATTTTATTTCAAACAGAGCTGACAAATTACGTAATTTGTTCATTCCCGATCCTACTTTTAACTCGCATTTCATTTTTGCAGTCCCCTAATTTAACGCTGTGTTTTTGTTTATTTATTTATTTATTTATTATTATTATTATTATTATTATTATTATTATTATTATTATTATTATTATTATTATTATTATTATTATTATTATTATTATTATTTATGTATTTATGTATTTATGTATTTATGTATTTATTTATTTCTTAGCAGCCGCCCTTATCCTGCGCGACTTACAGTCGTAAACAAAAATACATTTCAAGGATCACAGTACAAGTAATAATACGGTCGAGCAAGATAAATACAATGACTTTGGTTCTAGCAAGTACAAGTACGATTCAAGAAAAATACGATTTTCCCTTGCACTCAAAAATGTGTTACAGTGGCATCTTGGACTTGGTGTCCTTGTTTTCAGAACATTTTGGGGAACGTACTTCAGAAACCATAAAGCTTCTCTCTTTTTTTCAACACTAAATTTTGTATTTAGTTTAATTTCTTGAAATAAAAAACGTTAAGCATTTTCTGATTATTATCTATTTCGCTTAGTGTTTTCAAAGAGATACATGTACAACAACGTGTTATTCTATTACTTGACGGACCTTATACAATACTTCTTGAATGTTTTGTTGAAAAATATTGCTGCGGGACACAAGGTAAAAAATAACTAGCCATTGATAGGTTGCATTTCTGAAACTGCAGCTCGGCACCGTTGGTTGTGCTTGGCAGAAAAGGGCATAGCTGGAATAGGCTAGTGAGTCGGGGGTATAGCTCAGTGGTAGAGCATTTGACTGCAGATCAAGAGGTCCCCGGTTCAAATCCGAGTGCCCCCTTTTTTTCTAAATTAAAATACAAAATGCACGTTAACATTTTTTATTTCAGCTAGAAGCAAAAATTAGTGTTTCAAAGACAGCAACGAGCTACAGACAGGGTTTGAAGACGTGATCCTCAAGTTACGGGACCAAACACCTTACCACTTGGCCACCGCACCCTTTACAACTGGAGAAATTAGAAGCTTGGCCTCTCTTGAGAAGGCCGCCTGGGAAGGCAATCTGGCTGGCCAGTTTAATATAAAAAAGAGTTCCTGTTTGAGCTCAAACCACAAACCTTTCGGTTAACAGTGAACACCAAGGATGGCAACATAGTCATTTAAAAAGACAACAGTGGTCTCCAAATGTATTTAAAATACAAACATAAAATAGGTTGCCAGAAATATATTATCAATAGAAATTAGTAAATACTATTTTGCAAATAGTATTTTTTTTTTTTAATACTTGACACCATCTACCGGCAGTAGCATACACCAATTTTTTATTTATTTTTTCATAAGAATTAACTGAAAGATTCAGTATTGCCTCAATTACCAAGCCTGTCAGTAACTGCAGTTTGCATAAATTAAATATTGCATAAATTAAATATTACCAGTATTGCGGAAAAAGTAGATCCGAACACACACACAAGTAGGGCTTGAAGTTTTCAGGTTTTATTTTTAATCACGAGAAGTCCCTTTAAACAAATTGAGCTGATTCTGTTTCATATTTAAACTCAGAAAAAGATTTTAATTACAAAACAATCTTTGTTTTTACCTTCATATCTTGCCTGAGCCTAATTCTGGTCCCCTTAATTTTATTTCAAACAGAGCTGACAAATTACGTAATTTGTTCATTCCCGATCCTACTTTTAACTCGCATTTCATTTTTGCAGTCCCCTAATTTAACGCTGTGTTTTTGTTTATTTATTTATTTATTTATTTATTTATTTATTATTATTATTATTATTATTATTATTATTATTATTATTATTATTATTATTATTATTTATGTATTTATGTATTTATGTATTTATTTATTTCTTAGCAGCCGCCCTTATCCTGCGCGACTTACAGTCGTAAACAAAAATACATTTCAAGGATCACAGTACAAGTAATAATACGGTCGAGCAAGATAAATACAATGACTTTGGTTCTAGCAAGTACAAGTACGATTCAAGAAAAATACGATTTTCCCTTGCACTCAAAAATGTGTTACAGTGGCATCTTGGACTTGGTGTCCTTGTTTTCAGAACATTTTGGGGAACGTACTTCAGAAACCATAAAGCTTCTCTCTTTTTTTCAACACTAAATTTTGTATTTAGTTTAATTTCTTGAAATAAAAAACGTTAAGCATTTTCTGATTATTATCTATTTCGCTTAGTGTTTTCAAAGAGATACATGTACAACAACGTGTTATTCTATTACTTGACGGACCTTATACAATACTTCTTGAATGTTTTGTTGAAAAATATTGCTGCGGGACACAAGGTAAAAAATAACTAGCCATTGATAGGTTGCATTTCTGAAACTGCAGCTCGGCACCGTTGGTTGTGCTTGGCAGAAAAGGGCATAGCTGGAATAGGCTAGTGAGTCGGGGGTATAGCTCAGTGGTAGAGCATTTGACTGCAGATCAAGAGGTCCCCGGTTCAAATCCGAGTGCCCCCTTTTTTTCTAAATTAAAATACAAAATGCACGTTAACATTTTTTATTTCAGCTAGAAGCAAAAATTAGTGTTTCAAAGACAGCAACAAGCTACAGACAGGGTTTGAAGACATGATCCTCAAGTTACGAGACCAAACACCTTACCACTTGGCCACCGCACCCTTTACAACTGGAGAAATTAGAAGCTTGGCCTCTCTTGAGAAGGCCGCATGGGAAGGCAATCTGGCTGGCCAGTTTAATATAAAAAAGAGTTCCTGTTTGAGCTCAAACCACAAACCTTTCGGTTAACAGTGAACACCAAGGATGGCAACATAGTCATTTAAAAAGACAACAGTGGTCTCCAAATGTATTTAAAATACAAACATAAAATAGGTTGCCAGAAATATATTATCAATAGAAATTAGTAAATACTATTTTGCAAATAGTATTTTTTTTTTTTAATACTTGACACCATCTACCGGCAGTAGCATACACCAATTTTTTATTTATTTTTTCATAAGAATTAACTGAAAGATTCAGTATTGCCTCAATTACCAAGCCTGTCAGTAACTGCAGTTTGCATAAATTAAATATTGCATAAATTAAATATTACCAGTATTGCGGAAAAAGTAGATCCGAACACACACACAAGTAGGGCTTGAAGTTTTCAGGTTTTATTTTTAATCACGAGAAGTCCCTTTAAACAAATTGAGCTGATTCTGTTTCATATTTAAACTCAGAAAAAGCTTTTAATTACAAAACAATCTTTGTTTTTACCTTCATATCTTGCCTGAGCCTAATTCTGGTCCCCTTAATTTTATTTCAAACAGAGCTGACAAATTACGTAATTTGTTCATTCCCGATCCTACTTTTAACTCGCATTTCATTTTTGCAGTCCCCTAATTTAACGCTGTGTTTTTGTTTATTTATTTATTTATTTATTATTATTATTATTATTATTATTATTATTATTATTATTATTATTATTATTATTATTATTATTATTATTATTATTATTATTATTATTTATGTATTTATGTATTTATGTATTTATGTATTTATTTATTTCTTAGCAGCCGCCCTTATCCTGCGCGACTTACAGTCGTAAACAAAAATACATTTCAAGGATCACAGTACAAGTAATAATACGGTCGAGCAAGATAAATACAATGACTTTGGTTCTAGCAAGTACAAGTACGATTCAAGAAAAATACGATTTTCCCTTGCACTCAAAAATGTGTTACAGTGGCATCTTGGACTTGGTGTCCTTGTTTTCAGAACATTTTGGGGAACGTACTTCAGAAACCATAAAGCTTCTCTCTTTTTTTCAACACTAAATTTTGTATTTAGTTTAATTTCTTGAAATAAAAAACGTTAAGCATTTTCTGATTATTATCTATTTCGCTTAGTGTTTTCAAAGAGATACATGTACAACAACGTGTTATTCTATTACTTGACGGACCTTATACAATACTTCTTGAATGTTTTGTTGAAAAATATTGCTGCGGGACACAAGGTAAAAAATAACTAGCCATTGATAGGTTGCATTTCTGAAACTGCAGCTCGGCACCGTTGGTTGTGCTTGGCAGAAAAGGGCATAGCTGGAATAGGCTAGTGAGTCGGGGGTATAGCTCAGTGGTAGAGCATTTGACTGCAGATCAAGAGGTCCCCGGTTCAAATCCGAGTGCCCCCTTTTTTTCTAAATTAAAATACAAAATGCACGTTAACATTTTTTATTTCAGCTAGAAGCAAAAATTAGTGTTTCAAAGACAGCAACGAGCTACAGACAGGGTTTGAAGACGTGATCCTCAAGTTACGGGACCAAACACCTTACCACTTGGCCACCGCACCCTTTACAACTGGAGAAATTAGAAGCTTGGCCTCTCTTGAGAAGGCCGCCTGGGAAGGCAATCTGGCTGGCCAGTTTAATATAAAAAAGAGTTCCTGTTTGAGCTCAAACCACAAACCTTTCGGTTAACAGTGAACACCAAGGATGGCAACATAGTCATTTAAAAAGACAACAGTGGTCTCCAAATGTATTTAAAATACAAACATAAAATAGGTTGCCAGAAATATATTATCAATAGAAATTAGTAAATACTATTTTGCAAATAGTATTTTTTTTTTTTAATACTTGACACCATCTACCGGCAGTAGCATACACCAATTTTTTATTTATTTTTTCATAAGAATTAACTGAAAGATTCAGTATTGCCTCAATTACCAAGCCTGTCAGTAACTGCAGTTTGCATAAATTAAATATTGCATAAATTAAATATTACCAGTATTGCGGAAAAAGTAGATCCGAACACACACACAAGTAGGGCTTGAAGTTTTCAGGTTTTATTTTTAATCACGAGAAGTCCCTTTAAACAAATTGAGCTGATTCTGTTTCATATTTAAACTCAGAAAAAGCTTTTAATTACAAAACAATCTTTGTTTTTACCTTCATATCTTGCCTGAGCCTAATTCTGGTCCCCTTAATTTTATTTCAAACAGAGCTGACAAATTACGTAATTTGTTCATTCCCGATCCTACTTTTAACTCGCATTTCATTTTTGCAGTCCCCTAATTTAACGCTGTGTTTTTGTTTATTTATTTATTTATTTATTTATTTATTTATTATTATTATTATTATTATTATTATTATTATTATTATTATTATTATTATTATTATTTATGTATTTATGTATTTATGTATTTATTTATTTCTTAGCAGCCGCCCTTATCCTGCGCGACTTACAGTCGTAAACAAAAATACATTTCAAGGATCACAGTACAAGTAATAATACGGTCGAGCAAGATAAATACAATGACTTTGGTTCTAGCAAGTACAAGTACGATTCAAGAAAAATACGATTTTCCCTTGCACTCAAAAATGTGTTACAGTGGCATCTTGGACTTGGTGTCCTTGTTTTCAGAACATTTTGGGGAACGTACTTCAGAAACCATAAAGCTTCTCTCTTTTTTTCAACACTAAATTTTGTATTTAGTTTAATTTCTTGAAATAAAAAACGTTAAGCATTTTCTGATTATTATCTATTTCGCTTAGTGTTTTCAAAGAGATACATGTACAACAACGTGTTATTCTATTACTTGACGGACCTTATACAATACTTCTTGAATGTTTTGTTGAAAAATATTGCTGCGGGACACAAGGTAAAAAATAACTAGCCATTGATAGGTTGCATTTCTGAAACTGCAGCTCGGCACCGTTGGTTGTGCTTGGCAGAAAAGGGCATAGCTGGAATAGGCTAGTGAGTCGGGGGTATAGCTCAGTGGTAGAGCATTTGACTGCAGATCAAGAGGTCCCCGGTTCAAATCCGAGTGCCCCCTTTTTTTCTAAATTAAAATACAAAATGCACGTTAACATTTTTTATTTCAGCTAGAAGCAAAAATTAGTGTTTCAAAGACAGCAACAAGCTACAGACAGGGTTTGAAGACATGATCCTCAAGTTACGAGACCAAACACCTTACCACTTGGCCACCGCACCCTTTACAACTGGAGAAATTAGAAGCTTGGCCTCTCTTGAGAAGGCCGCATGGGAAGGCAATCTGGCTGGCCAGTTTAATATAAAAAAGAGTTCCTGTTTGAGCTCAAACCACAAACCTTTCGGTTAACAGTGAACACCAAGGATGGCAACATAGTCATTTAAAAAGACAACAGTGGTCTCCAAATGTATTTAAAATACAAACATAAAATAGGTTGCCAGAAATATATTATCAATAGAAATTAGTAAATACTATTTTGCAAATAGTATTTTTTTTTTTTAATACTTGACACCATCTACCGGCAGTAGCATACACCAATTTTTTATTTATTTTTTCATAAGAATTAACTGAAAGATTCAGTATTGCCTCAATTACCAAGCCTGTCAGTAACTGCAGTTTGCATAAATTAAATATTGCATAAATTAAATATTACCAGTATTGCGGAAAAAGTAGATCCGAACACACACACAAGTAGGGCTTGAAGTTTTCAGGTTTTATTTTTAATCACGAGAAGTCCCTTTAAACAAATTGAGCTGATTCTGTTTCATATTTAAACTCAGAAAAAGCTTTTAATTACAAAACAATCTTTGTTTTTACCTTCATATCTTGCCTGAGCCTAATTCTGGTCCCCTTAATTTTATTTCAAACAGAGCTGACAAATTACGTAATTTGTTCATTCCCGATCCTACTTTTAACTCGCATTTCATTTTTGCAGTCCCCTAATTTAACGCTGTGTTTTTGTTTATTTATTTATTTATTTATTATTATTATTATTATTATTATTATTATTATTATTATTATTATTATTATTATTATTATTATTATTATTATTATTATTTATGTATTTATGTATTTATGTATTTATGTATTTATTTATTTCTTAGCAGCCGCCCTTATCCTGCGCGACTTACAGTCGTAAACAAAAATACATTTCAAGGATCACAGTACAAGTAATAATACGGTCGAGCAAGATAAATACAATGACTTTGGTTCTAGCAAGTACAAGTACGATTCAAGAAAAATACGATTTTCCCTTGCACTCAAAAATGTGTTACAGTGGCATCTTGGACTTGGTGTCCTTGTTTTCAGAACATTTTGGGGAACGTACTTCAGAAACCATAAAGCTTCTCTCTTTTTTTCAACACTAAATTTTGTATTTAGTTTAATTTCTTGAAATAAAAAACGTTAAGCATTTTCTGATTATTATCTATTTCGCTTAGTGTTTTCAAAGAGATACATGTACAACAACGTGTTATTCTATTACTTGACGGACCTTATACAATACTTCTTGAATGTTTTGTTGAAAAATATTGCTGCGGGACACAAGGTAAAAAATAACTAGCCATTGATAGGTTGCATTTCTGAAACTGCAGCTCGGCACCGTTGGTTGTGCTTGGCAGAAAAGGGCATAGCTGGAATAGGCTAGTGAGTCGGGGGTATAGCTCAGTGGTAGAGCATTTGACTGCAGATCAAGAGGTCCCCGGTTCAAATCCGAGTGCCCCCTTTTTTTCTAAATTAAAATACAAAATGCACGTTAACATTTTTTATTTCAGCTAGAAGCAAAAATTAGTGTTTCAAAGACAGCAACGAGCTACAGACAGGGTTTGAAGACGTGATCCTCAAGTTACGGGACCAAACACCTTACCACTTGGCCACCGCACCCTTTACAACTGGAGAAATTAGAAGCTTGGCCTCTCTTGAGAAGGCCGCCTGGGAAGGCAATCTGGCTGGCCAGTTTAATATAAAAAAGAGTTCCTGTTTGAGCTCAAACCACAAACCTTTCGGTTAACAGTGAACACCAAGGATGGCAACATAGTCATTTAAAAAGACAACAGTGGTCTCCAAATGTATTTAAAATACAAACATAAAATAGGTTGCCAGAAATATATTATCAATAGAAATTAGTAAATACTATTTTGCAAATAGTATTTTTTTTTTTT